>NC_053393.1:181671507-181789842 GCF_905171765.1 Bufo bufo | reverse complement strand
TCATTTAATGGGGAAATTCGTATTGGTATATCTTGATGATATTTAGATTTTTTCCCCTGATGTTCAGACCCATCAGGATCATCTTTTTCAGGTTCTGCAGATTCTGCGGGAAAATAAATTGTACGCCAAGCTGGAGAAATGTCTTTTTATGGTATCGGAGATTCAATTTCTGGGTTTTCTCCTCTCTGCTTCTGGTTTTCGCATGGATCCGGAGAAGGTCCGTGCTGTACTTGAGTGGGAGCTTCCTGAGAATCAGAAGGCATTGATGCGCTTTCTGGGTTTTGCGAACTATTACAGAAAGTTCATTTTGAATTATTCCTCTGTTGTCAAACCCCTCACTGACATGACAAAAAAGGGGACGGATTTTTCCTCTTGGTCGGAGGAGGCGCTTGCAGCCTTTACTAAGATTAAAGAAAATTTTGCGTCTGCTCCCGTCTTGGTGCATCCCGATGTTTCCTTACCTTTTATTGTTGAGGTGGATGCTTCCGAGGTGGGTGTGGGTGCGGTTTTGTCCCAGGGCCCTTCCCCTGCCAAGTGGCGACCCTGTGCCTTTTTCTCTAAAAAACTCTCCCCGGCAGAGAGAAACTATGATGTGGGAGATAGGGAGTTGTTGGCTTTCGAGGAATGGCGCCATTGGTTGGAGGGGGCCAGGCACCCTATCACCGTTTTTACCGACCATAAGAATCTGGCATACTTGGAGTCGGCCAGGCGTATGAATCCGAGACAGGCCAGATGGTCTCTGTTCTTCTCCAGATTCAATTTTGTTGTTACATTCCGACCTGGGATAAAAAATGTGAAGGCTGATGCTCTCTCTCGCTGTTTTCCGGGAGGAGGAAACTCCGAGGACCCGGGTCCCATTTTGGCGGAGGGGGTAGTTGTTTCTGCTCTATATTCCGATTTGGAGGCCGAGGTCCAGGCTGCCCAGACTGAGACACCTGCCCGTTGTCCTTCTGGGAAGTTGTTCGTGCCTCCTGAGCTACGTCACAAACTCTTTAAGGAGCATCATGATACGGTTCTTGCTGGTCACCCCGGGAGTAGAGCCACGGTGGATCTCATTGCTCGGAGATTTTGGTGGCCGGCTCTTCGTAAGTCGGTGGAGGGTTTTGTGGCTGCTTGTGAGACGTGCGCTCGCGCTAAGGTCCCTCGTTCACGGCCTTCAGGTTCCCTTCTCCCGTTACCCATTCCTTCCCGTCCTTGGACACACCTGTCCATGGACTTTATCACGGATCTTCCTCGTTCCTCGGGGAAGTCGGTGATCCTGGTGGTGGTGGACCGTTTTAGCAAGATGGCTCATTTCGTACCTTTCCCTGGTTTACCCAATGCTAAAACGTTGGCGCAAGCTTTTGTCGACCTTATTGTTAAATTGCACGGCATTCCCTCTGATATTGTTTCCGATAGAGGCACGCAGTTTGTGTCCAGGTTCTGGAAGGCTTTCTGTTCTCGCCTGGGGGTTCGGCTGTCCTTCTCTTCTGCTTTTCATCCGCAGTCGAATGGTCAGACTGAGCGCCTCAATCAGAATCTGGAGACATATTTGCGCTGTTTTGTTTCAGAGAACCAGGAGGATTGGTGTTCATTTCTCTCTCTTGCTGAGTTTGCTCTGAACAACCGTCGTCAGGAATCTTCTGATAAGTCACCATTCTTTGGTGCATATGGGTTCCATCCGCAGTTTGGTACATTCTCGGGAGGGGCTCTTTCTGGTTTACCTGAGGAGGAGAGATTTTCCTCGTCTTTGTCTACCATTTGGCAAAAGATTCAGAGTAATCTTAAAAAGATGAGTGAGAGGTATAAGCGTGTGGCTGATAAGAGACGTGTGCCTGGTCCGGACCTGAATGTGGGTGATCTGGTGTGGTTGTCTACTAGAAACATTAAGTTGAAGGTTCCCTCCTGGAAATTGGGTCCCAAGTTTATTGGGCCTTATAAAATCTTGTCAGTCATCAATCCTGTTGCCTTCCGTCTTGATCTTCCACGGGTTTGGAAGATACATAATGTTTTTCACAGATCTCTCTTAAAACCATATGTCCAGCCCACGGTACCCTCCTCTTTGCCTCCTCCTCCGATTTTGGTTGATGGCAATCTGGAGTTTGAGGTTTCCAGAATTGTGGACTCTCGCATGGTCCGCGGTTCTCTTCAGTACCTCGTTCATTGGAAGGGTTATGGTCCTGAGGAGAGGATGTGGGTTCCGGTGTCGGACATTAAAGCCACTCGCCTCATCAGGGCATTTCATAGGGCTCATCCTGAGAAGGTGGGTCCTGGGTGTCCGGAGTCCACCCGTAGAGGGGGGGGTACTGTCACTACCAGAGCTTTGGGACGTTCTCACAGCTCTGTTTCTCCACCCCTGTGATGATGTCACTACTAGAGCTGGGAGGCGTTCTCACTACTCTGTTTACTTCTGGTTTCTTTCACCACAGCTGTTTTTCATGTGTTTGATTTCCCTCTCTTTATATCACCCCTCCTCCTATGATAGGATGTGGATTATAGTTCTCACTTCAGTTGTGGCTCTTGCTTTGGTTTCTTCACTTGTGGCTATCAGTCCACTGGACCTGTGTTCTGCTGCAGCAGCACTCCGGATTTTGCCAGCCTGTCCTTGGATCCGTCTTCTCTGCGGCTACAACACCTTCAGCTAAGTCTGCAGACATTGTTGTATTCCTGTTTGTTTTCTGACTGGATCTGAGGTGGCCACGGTTCCCTCCATATACTGAGTAGGGCACTGGTGGCCGTGCCCCTTCCACTATTGTAGGGGTTACAGTGGTCATTAGTCTTAGGCACGTGGGCATGCCTCGTTCCGCCTTTTGGATCCGGGCATGTGCTGTAGCAGAATAGGGAAAGCGTTGAGGGTCGGACAGGGGTCACCCTTTATCCTCCCTAGTTCTGGGTCCAGTCAGTTGCTCTGTACTGTGAATTACTATCGTTGCTCACATACATCCGTGACAAACACTTTGTCTTATATTAGAATGGTAGAAGGGAGGTGAATGATTTAAGTTTTATGGAAATGTGTTTATTTCCTGCTCAGTAGTTAATTCACCTCCCTATCACAGCCAGTCACCATACAGCATGAGCTCTGAACACAGTCCCGCAAGATGGCTTCCCTCCAGTCACCATACAGCATGAGCTCTAAACACAGTCCCGCAAGATGGCTTCCCTCCAGTCACCATACAGCATGAGCTCTAAACACAGTCCTGCAAGATGGCTTCCCTCCAGTCACCATACAGCATGAGCTCTAAACACAGTCCCGCAAGATGGCTTCCCTCCAGTCACCATACAGCATGAGCTCTAAACACAGTCCTGCAAGATGGCTTCCCTCCAGTCACCATACAGCATGAGCTCTGCACTCAGTCCTGCAAGATGGCTTCCCTCCAGTCACCATACAGCATGAGCTGTGCACATAGTACCGCAAGATGGCTTCCCTCCAGTCACCATACAGCATGAGCTGTGCACATAGTACCGCAAGATGACTTCCCTCCAGTCACCATACAGCATGAGCTCTGCACACAGTACTGCAAGATGGCTTCCCTCCAGTCACCATGCAGCATGAGCTGTGCACACAGTCCTGTAAGATGGCTTCCCTCCAGTCACCATAAAGCATGAGCTCTGCACTCAGTACTGCAAGATGGCTCCCTCCAGTCACCATGCAGCATGAGCTCTGCACACAGTACTGCAAAATGGCGTCCCTCCAGTCACCATGCAGCATGAGCTCTGCACTCAGTACTGCAAAATGGCGTCCCTCCAGTCACCATGCAGCATGAGCTCTGCACTCAGTACTGCAAAATGGCGTCCCTCCAGTCACCATGCAGCATGAGCTCTGCACTCAGTACTGCAAAATGGCGTCCCTCCAGTCACCATGCAGCATGAGCTCTGCACTCAGTACTGCAAAATGCGCGTCCCTCCAGTCACATGCAGCATGAGCTCTGCACTCAGTAGCGGCAAGATGGCTTCCTTCCAGTCACCATGCAGCAAATGAGCTCTGCACTCAGTCTCCCTAATGTATATATTATTCTCCTGCCCTGCTCCCAGTTCAGTCTAGTGATTCCATCTTCCTAAGTGCTAGTATAGAGTATGTTCAGTGGTGTAAAATTGATCCCTCACCCTTCTAACAGTTTAGTCAATAGCCTACATATGTATATAGTACAGACTTTATCTCAATAGAGTGAATGCATTATAAGTATGTAGAGAGGTTATGAAAGGGCAGGGGGAGCTGGTGCATCACACATATTGTTATAATACAAACTGGTGCCCAGGTAGGATTTAGTCACTCATCCCCTCGACCTGCTTTTAATACTGATGACCTATCCTCAGGATAGGTCATCAATATCAGATCGGCGGGGGTCTGAAGAGAGGGTAGCGCTCATATGAGAGCTGTTTTCTCTGCTCTGTTTACCTACTCAGGTAAACACAGCAGAGAAGGCAGCGCTCGTACAGAAAAAAAGCGGACAACCCCTTTAAAGACATACTTGGAAAACATTACATACAGCGCTACAGATTAATACAGCCCCACATATGTACCTCTTACATTCAGTGATGTCTCCTCTAATATTCTCTTTCCTCATCTTGTCCTTTCAGACCAGACCGCCATGGTGACTTCTTCCAGCTGTGTCTCGTCTCTGCAAAAGGGATTATGTCACCTCGTTTTAGCCTATAGAGTTGCGGACATGCATGGCTAGATCGCCGCTAGCATGTCCGCAATATACCTGTCCCATATCTCTGAGTGATTTTATTGAGTGTAATTTTTTTTTTATATATATGCAAATCAGCCTGGTAAGGTGCCCAAGGGGCTGTACTAACCGTTCTGGAGCCCAGCCACGCCCCCCTGTGAAGGAGCCCAGGACCGTCTGCATCAAGGAATCTTCTCCTTGCTCACAAAGTCAGATCGCCGTAATCTCGCAATGTGCAGCTCCTTCCCTGAGGCTGATGCCAGCACAGGGAAGGAACACTATGCCGGCACTGCGCATGCACGAGCAAGAAGGAGATTCGGCGGACGCAGGCGGTGCTGGGCTCCTTCACAGTGGGTGTGGTTGGGCTCCAGAACAGTTAGTACAGCCCCTTGGGCACCTTACCAGGATGATTTGCATATAAATAAAATCATTTTTTACACTCAATAAAAGCGCTCAGAGATATAGGACAGGTATATTGCGGACATGCTAGCGGCAATCTAGCCGTGCATGTCCGGAACTCTATAGGGTAAAACGAGGTGACAGAATCCCTTTAACAAACACATCTTAGTTTCCTATTTTTCTATCATCCTTCCACCTTCTCAACACCCCAACCTGCCCCCCTCAATACTGTGCCACACAATACTATCCTGCAGAAACAGTCCCCATGAAAATATTGGTACCACACAGTGTGCCAGAACAAAAATACCCCTTTGTTGTGTGCCAGGAAAAAAACAAACTCCCGTACCTTTCAGATCAGACCCCCATATAAAACACCAGATGAGACACCCCTCCATCTCATATTAGACCCCCTTTAGACCTCTATGTTAGACCCCATATCAGACCCCAGTTTTAGACCTCAGATCAGACCCTGCCCCAGTATCAGACCTCAGATAAGACCCCCATTAGACCTCTCAGACCTGAGCCCCCATTAGACCTCCAGACCCCATATCAGACCTTAGACCAGACCTCCAGACCCCATATCAAACCTCAGACCAGACCTCCAGACCCCATATCAGACCTCAGACCAGACCCCATTAGGCCTCAGACCAGACCTTCAGACCCCCAATTAGACCTCCAGACTCCCATAGCAGACCTCCAAAGCCCCCCATAATGCCCCCTTATGTGCCTCCACATAGTATAATGCCCCCTTGTGTGCCTCAACATAGCAGACCTCAGATCAGACTTAAAAATAAAGAAAATAACTTACCTCTCCTGCTCTGCAGCCACTCTCCAGGTTCGGCGGTCTCCCGGCTGTCTTCTCTTCTCAGGTTCGAGCAGGAGGAGGGGTAAGTACTGGACAGCACTCACAGAACTTCTCTCCCCCTCCTCCTGCAGACTAGTTGGCGCTTCCATAATGAAAGTGCTCACTAGTATTTCTTTATACAATGCATTGCAATCTTATAAAGGGAAATATACAGCACCACTGGCAAGGGGGGCCCTCTGGGCCCCCATGGCTTAGGGGCCAGCGGTGTGACCCCTATAGTTACGCCAGTGTATGTAACAGTCAGTACCGGCTGCAGAAAAGAAATGACATACAGGCACATCCACCTGCTGCGAAGTGTCTGCAGTCCTCCTATGAATTTACAGTGGGCAGATGGCAATCTGTTAACCTAGCATCAAAGAATATAGGAGTTGGCACTGTGAGCACAGCACTCACTGATCACAAAGAGCAGCAAGGAGAACAGACATTCTCTGCTCTGCCCGCCGCTCTCCATCCTGAAATGTTTGCCATGCTCCCGGGTCCTCCAGATAAGCATGGAACCAGTGGTATCGGTGCATCCCTAATTGTTAGTTTTGTTTACTTTACTCTTGCATCTGTTACAGTACTTTTGAATATCTAATAAGTTTATTATTTTCCATTTACTTCTTAAAGCTGCAACTTTAGAAAAATTTCCGGGTACTTCAAAAAGTGTCATAAGTGATGCCGTTAACAGGAAAATTGCAGAATTAAAATATTGACTGAAGGAAACTGTGAAGAGCTCAGCAGATTTACAGATATAATTTTTATAATGCAATTAAGTTTTAAAAATGTTAACAGAGTGTTGTACAAGTGTTTTTCTATTGTATTTTTACATGATAATAATATAATACAAGATTTGTTTACTGTACTGTTTTTTGTCTTCATTCAGAAAATGTTTTGGAATTGAATACTATACATTTTTTTAACGTAGTGGATTATATTTGAAATGCATTGGAAATATATTATAAAAACTACCAGAATGGCCTCTTTCACACGGGTGTTCCGGATTCGCTCCGGCTGCATCCCGGGTGCATTGCGGGTGCGAGTGTGTACACAATTCAGTCAGTTTTGACTGCGATTGCGTTGTTCAGTTTTTCAGTGCGAGTGCAATGCATTTTGCACGCGCGTGATAAAAAAACCTGAATGTCATACCCAGACCAGTTTGGATTCGGTGTTGTGTAGATTTTATTATTTTCCCTTATAACATGGTTATAATGGAAAATAATAACATTCCTAATACAGAATGCATACTAAAATGTGCCTTGAGGGGTTAAAAAAATAAAATAATTAACTCATCCACTTGATCACACAGCCAGGCATTGTCTTCTTTCTTCTTCTTTGAGGACCTTCAAAAGGACCTTTAATGACGTAAGTGTCACCGCCAGCTCTCTGAGAAGCTGTGGCAGATGTTCTTCTGTACCTCTTGCATGATGTTCTTTGTTTTGGTTTCACTTTGTCATCTCTTTTCCTTCTCCTAGCTGTCATCTATTTACACTGATTGCCTCCCTTTATATTCCCTCCCATACTGCCTCACTTTGCGGTTTATACTACTTCCTGGATTGTGTTCACTGCAAGAGGCTGCAACTGCTGGTTCCTCAGATAAGTCTTTTTCTTTATTTGTGTTTCCGTGCTGGCTTGATTCTAGGTGACCCTGACTCCCTCCGTATTAAGTGCAGGGAGCCCGTGGTCGTGTCCCCTCACTATTATAGGGTTTTCAGGTGTCACTCAGTGTAGGTACGAGGGCATGCAATTATCTATCATAAAGATCTTTGCATGGGCAAAGCAGTCAGGGAGAGCTCTAGGGGTTTCTATAGGGCTCACCCATATGTTCCTTAGTTTGGGATCAAGTCAGTCGGATGTTTATTTATAACTTCCAGTTTTCTGCAACACCATCCGTGACAGTAAGGTCCTTCTATCTTCATTCAGCAGGACCTGCGCTGATGTCACCGCGCTCACCAAGTGGTGAGCACGATTACGTCATCAAAGGTCTTTTTGCAGGTCTTTTAACCTCTTAAGGACTTAGGGCGTATCGGTACGCCTTGTTTCCCGAGTCCTTAAGGACTCAGGCCGTACCGGTACGTCCTAACTTTAAATCGCGATTGCGGCGCGGGTTAATCGCAACAGGATGTCCGCTGATTCAGCGGGCAATCATTCAGCGGGCATCCTGTTACAACGCCGGGGAGGGTCCCGTGACCCCCCTGTGTCGGCGATCGCCGCAAACCGCAGGTCAATTCAGACCTGCGGTTTGCGGCTTTTACCTTATCCGGCGGGTGGCGGTGCCATCGGGTCCCCATGCGGCTGTAGGGGGGACTCGATGGCATAGAAGGCAGCGCGATGTCTAAGGAAGGCATCGCGCTGCCTTTCGGTGACGAGCCTGTGAGATCCAGCCCCCTGGACCTCACAGGCCAGAAGCTGTATGAGTAATACACACAGTATTACGCATACAGCCAATGAATTCCAATACAGAAGTATTGGAATGCATTGTAAAAGGGATTAGACCCCCAAAAGTTGAAGTCCCAAAGTGGGACAAAAAATATAGTAAAAAAAAAAGTTTAAAAAATAAAGTCCCCCCCCCAAAAATTAAACAAAAACGTCATTTTCCCCAAATAAAGTTAAAAAAATTGGTAAAAACCCCTCAGATAAACACCGTAAAAAATAAAAAATAAAAACTGTGCTAAATAAACAATTTTTTTGTCACCTTACATCACAAAAAGTACAACAGCAAGCGATCAAAAAGGCGTTTGCCCACCAAAATAGTACCAATCTAACCGTCACCTCATCCCGCATAAAATGAGCCCCTACCTGAGACAATCGCCCAAAAAAAAAAAAAACTATGGCTCAGAATATGGAGACACTAAAACATCATTTTTTTTGTTTCAAAAATGATATTATTGTGTAAAACTTACATAAATAAATAAAAAGTATACATATTAGGTATCACAGCGTCCGTAATAACTTGCTCTATAAAAATATCACTTGACCTAACCCTTCAAGTGAATACCGTAAAAAAAAAAAACGGTGTAAAAAAAGCCATTTTTTGTCACCTTACATCACAAAAAGTGTAATAGCAAGCAATCAAAAAGTCACACGCACCCCAAAATAGGTGCCAATAAAGCCGTCATCTCATCCCGCAAAATCATACCTTACCCCAAGGTAATCGCCCAAAAACTGAAAACATTATGGGCTCTCAGACTATGGAAACACTAAAACATGATTTTTTTTGTTTAAAAAAAAGATATCATTGTGTAAAACTTAAATAAATAAAATAAAAAGGTATATATATTAGGTATCGCCGCATCCGTGACAACGTGGTCAGATGAATGTTGTAAATAACAAAAAATGAAAACTGTGCCAAAACAGCTATTTCTTGTTACCTTACCTCACAAAAAGTGTAATATAGAGCAACCAAAAATCATATGTACCCTAAACTTGTACCAACAAAACTGCCAATCTATCCCGTAAATGGGGTCACTTTTTTGGAGTTTCTACTCTAGGGGTGCATCAGGGGGGCTTCAAATGGTACATGGTGTCAAAAAAAACAGTCCAGCAAAATCTGCCTTCCAAAAACCGTATGGCATTCCTTTCCTTCTGTGGCCTGCCGTGTGCCCGTACAGCGGTTTACGACCACATATGGGGTGTTTCTGTAAACTACAGAATCAGGGCCATAAATATTGAGTTTTGTTTGGCTGTTAACCCTTGCTTTGTTACTGGGAAAAAATTATTAAAATGGAAAATTTGCCCAAAAATTGAAATTCTGAAATTTCATCTCCATTTGCCAATAACTCTTGTGGAACACCTAAAGGGTTAACAACGTTTGTAAAATCAGTTTTGAATACCTTGGGGGGTGTAGCTTCTTAGATGGGGTCACTTTTATGGAGTTTCTACTCTAGGGGTGGATCAGGGGGGCTTCAAATGGGACATGGTGTCAAAAAAAACAGTCCAGCAAAACCTGCCTTCCAAAAACCGTATGGCATTCCTTTCCTTCTGTGCCCTGTTGTGTGCCCGTACAGCGGTTTATGACCACATATTGGGTGTTTCTGTAAACGACAGAATCAGGGCCATAAATATTGAGTTTGGTTTGGCTGTTAACCCTTTCTTTGTAGCTGGGTGGGCGGGGCTTAGGGGGTGGGCGGGGCTGCCTGATTCACGCGCATAACAAAACACAAGGTGCATATTAAAACATATAACACTATATAACGACTATATAAACTGACTATGGTCTCTGCTGCACTGGTCTCTGCTGCACTGGTTTCTGCTGCACTGGTCTCTGGTGCACTGTGCCTTATTTTTCGCCCTATAAGATGCACCTAGTTTTAGAGGAGAACAATAAGAAAAAAATATTTTTCATTACACCTCAGGTTAGACCAGCAATCAGACCCCCAATGTTAATCAGACCTCAGATCAGACCCCCAAACTTTTAGCCATCTATCATCCCCCAATGTCAGCCATAAACCCCCCCAATGTCAGCCATAAACCTCCCCAATGTCAGCCATAAGTCCCCCATTAGCCCCTCATGTCAGCCATAAGCCCCCCATTAGCCCCTCTTGTCAGCCATAAGCCACCCATTAGCCCTTCATATCAGCCATAAGCCCCCCATTAGCCCCTCATGTCAGCCATAAGCCCCCATTAGCCCCTCATGTCAGCCATAAGCCCCCATTAGCCCCTCATGTCAGCCATAAGCCCCCATTAGCCTCTCATGTCAGCCATAAGCCCCCATTAGCACCTCATGTCAGCCATAAGCCCACCATTAGCCTCTCATGTCAGCCATAAGCCCCCATTAGCCCCTCATGTCAGCCATAAGCCCCCATTAGCCCCTCATGTCAGCCATAAGCCCCCATTAGCATCTCATGTCAGCCATAAGCCCCCATTAGCCCCTCATGTCAGCCATAAGCCCCCATTAGCCTCTCATCTCATCCATAAGCCCCCATTAGCCTCTCATGTCAGCCATAAGCCCCCCATGAGCCCCTCATGTCTGCCATAAGCCCACCATTAGCCCCTCATGTCAGCCATAAGCCCCCATTAGCCCCTCATGTCAGCCATAAGCCCCCATTAGCCCCTCATGTCAGCCATAAGCCCCCATTAGCCTCTCATGTCAGCCATAAGCCCCCATTAGCCCCTCATGTCAGCCATAAGCCCCCCATTAGCCTCTCATGTCAGCCATAAGCCCCCATTAGCCTCTCATGTTAGCCATAAGCCCCCCATTAGCCCCTCATGTCAGTAATAAGCCCCCCCATTATCCCCTCATGTCAGCCATAAGCCCCCATTAGTCCCTCATGTCAGCCATAAGCCCCCATTAGCCCCTCATGTCAGCCATAAGCCCCCCATTAGCCCATGTCAGCCATAAGCCCCCCTTTAGCCCCTCATGTCAGCCATAAGCCCCCATTAGCCCCTCATGTCAGCCATAAGCCCCCATTAGCCCCTCATGTCTGCCCCATATCCCCCAGGTCAGCCATCAGCCCCCAGTGCAAATAAAATAAAATAAAAAAAACACTTACCTCTCCAGCTCCTGGTCACCATCGCGATCCTCATCATTCTTCATTCTGCTGTTGGCTGGCTGTGTATAGCGGCGCACAGCATGAGGTCACAGAGAGACCTCACACTGTGCGGAGCCCTGCACAGCCGATAGCCGAGCTGAGGACCAGGAAGTGGTGAGTACAGATCCTTCACCGCTTCCTGGTCCTTCTGTACTAATGAAGCGCTTCCATAATGGAAGCGCTTCATTAGTACAGCGTTAAAGACGGCCCTGATCGCCGCGGCCCGGCAAACCATCTTCCAGGGCCCGGCGGTTGGGGACCGCTGTTCTAGAACTTATTCACAGCATATTTCACAATGTCTTCCAAAAGACATTTCAAAATATATTTATGGCCACAGTAATATATTACTAAATGCATTTATAAATGCATGTAATATATATTCTATTATATAGTCACAGCATATTTCACAATGTGTTCCTACATACATATTGAAATATATTTATGGCCACAATAATATATTACTAAATGCATTTATAAATGCATGTAATATATATTCTAGAACATATTGACAGCATATTTCACAATGTCTTCCAAAATACATTTTGAAATATATTTATGGCCACTGTAATATATTACTAAATACATTTATAAATGCATGTGATATATATTCTATTATATATTCACCGCATATTTCACAATACATGCCTAAATATATTTTTTAAATATGTTTCAGCATGCATTGGAACATGTATTGAAAAATATATCCACAAATATATTGCAATATATTTTTTAAATATATTGAAAACGGCCAAAATTGTAGTATTTCAAATATATGTCAATATATTTGAAAAAAATATATTAAGAATGTTTTTTTTACATATATTTAAAATATATTTTTCTTCCATGTGGGGTGCAGGCTTGACCTGTGGCCAGAGTTGGCACAATTTGCCATGGAACTCTTGGCTTGCCCCTCGTCGAGTGTCCTGTCCGAAAGGACGTTCAGTGCAGCAAGGGGGATCATGACCGATAAGCGCATCCGCCTAGCTCACGACAATGTGGACTACCTCACATTTCTAAAAATGAATCAGGTATGGATATCAGTGGAATTCAACACCTGTGACGACCACGTTTAATTGAATTTCTTCATGCCAGCCCACACATATCCGCCACCACCCAGAACAAATAATGGTCCCTGTCTAAGGCCTTTTCTGTCCGGTGAATGCCTAATATTTGGGACCTCGGAGGAATTCAACACCTGTGACGACCAAGTGTTATCTAATTTAAACTATTATTTTTTGGGGGTTTTTCAAGAGGGGGGATTTCGTTAGCCATGCTTTTAATCCAATTTTATATTTTTGGTTCTTTTAAACATATGTATTTGACATGTATTTGTACTGGCCTGCAGTAAAATTGATATCCAATGACCGTTTAATATACCTCTTAAAAAATGTTTATCCATCACTAATACTCGAGAGAAGATCAAGCGAAGGAGCCAACTGAGGAATCAGTAGTTTTGTGCAAGCTTCTATTTAAAAGTATAGCACGGACCTAATATTTTTATCAGTTTGAGATTTACCTGTGACATAACTAAGAATGTACTCCCATTTGTGGATATTGAGATAGCAAAGGGCCCGCTGGGTGAGATCAAGACCAAAACTTTCAGGAAACCAACCGCTACAAACTCTTTACTTAATTGGGAGAGCCATCATCCCTTGCCCTTGAAAAGGGCTATGCCGGTGGGGCAGTACCAAAGGATGAGAAGGAACTGTTCTACTTTTAGGGATTTAAAGCAACAGGCGTGGGATCTTCGAAAAAGTTTCCGTGAGAAAGGTTACCCTGATTCCACTCTTAAGAAGGCATACCAGAGAGCCCGTGAGAGCAATCGTACTGAACTCCTACACCCAAAAAAAGATCAGGTTAGGTCAATCAAATATGCCTAATAGCCACCTTTGATGGAGCAGTGAAGGAGGTGAGAGAGGTGCTGTCTAAGCATTGGGGAATCCTTTAACTGGATCCAGACATTAAAAGTGTGGTTTCTGAGACCCCTCAAATAACCTTTTGCAGAGGTCGCAGTCTGCGAGACTGATTGGTCAACAACCACTTCAGCGAGGCCCCTGATAGGGTAAAATCGTTGCTTTGGCCAGTCGCTGGGTGCTTCCGCTGGAGCCGCTGTATAGCATGCGCATTTGTCACCCAGGGAGTTGAATTTAAGAGCAATGTCACCGGCAAAAATTATATCATCAAATGTTTCATTAATTGCCATAAAAAAGGTGTTATCTACAAGGCTACATGTATGTGCGGTCTTGAATATGGCAAAATGACCCGAGAATTCTGGAGATGGATTGGGTGACATGAAAGGGACACCCCCGTGGCCAAACATATTGAAATGAATCACGGTGGAGACTATTCTAAATTGAGGTTCCTGGGGATAGAAGCAGTTCTCCCATTAAAGAGAGGAGGAAATTTTGATAGGAAAATACTGCAGAGAGAGACCTGGTGGATATTTGAATTAAAAACGGTTCATCCAAGAGGTTTAAATGAGCAGTTGCTGTTTGGTTGCTATATTTAACCGACTTATCCACCAGTGCTCTCTCTTATATATGTGTCTACTTTCACACTCACGCTTTGGCTTTCCGTTTGTGAGATCCGTTCAGGGCTCTCACAAGCGGTCCAAAACGGATCAGTTTGCATTCTAATGCATTCTGAATGGAAAAGGATCCACTCAGAATGCATCAGTTTGTATCAGTTCAGTGTCCATTCCGGACACGACATCAAAACTTGAGCCAAACGTCCTGACACACAATGTAAGTCAATGGGGACGGATCCATCATAGAAAACGGATCCGTCCCCATTGACTAACATTGTGTGCTAGAACGGATCCGTTTTCTATGACACAATCTGGCACAATAGGAAACGGATCCGTCCTCCATTGACTTTCAATGGTGTTCAAGACGGATCCGTCTTGGCTATGTTAAAGATAATACAAACGTATCCATTCTGAAAAGATGCAGAGGTTCGTATTATCTGAACAGATCCGTCCATGACGGATCCGCACAAAACGCGAGTGTGAAAGTAGCCTGTCCTACATATTTACAAGTGATGAGCGGCAGTGGCTATATTCGAATTTGCAATATTTCACAAATATTTGGGTGAATATTTGTCACATATTCGCGAATTCGCAAATTCAAAATTATTTTCTTGATTGCAAAAAATGTGCAATGTAATATTTGCATAATGTGCGTGAAATACAGGGGTGGGTCACTTTTGCTACATTTTCCATGTTGCTATAAATTTCCTGAGACTGGAGAAAATGGTTGGCACGACAGAACATTAAAAATAGCTTTATATCCAGTTAGAGTGCTCCAATATATTCGCGATTGCGCTAATCAGCACTAATGATCCAAATATTTTAGTGCAATATGTGAAACCACATTTCAGCAGTTCTGCATGTATGTATGGACACAGAACCTATCACACTACCTAACACCCTGCACTGCAACAGCTATACTATATCAGGATATAACCTACACTAAGTATCTCCCACTAACTGTCTGTATTATATATATAAGCTATCTAACTATCTATCTAATGTAATTAAAGTAAACAGTAATTAATGTAAATGTAATTAATGTAAATAAATGTAATTAATGTAAACAGTAAAGCACAGAGCACAGCAATGACACTGCTGTCTCTCTCAGAACTTTAAACAACTGTAGAAAATGGCTGCTGGGGAGGTTCTTATATAGTAAGGGGTAGGCAACTTTCCTATTGGTTGCTAGGGATGTTGCTAAAGTCAGACAAAGATATTGCAGCCTTCTCATTGGCCCACAAGCAAGAAAGGAAGGGATCATGGGTCCAGATGAAAAAAAAAATCTTGAATATTTGAAAATACTAATATATATCACTATAATCTAAATATTTCAAATTCTTGAAGTGCCGATATTCGCGATTAATATTCGGTATTCAAACATTCGCGACCAACACTACCCTTAATCCCTATACAGAGATCTAGACTTCTCTGCATGGGAATCACAACCTCCTGGAGTAGTCTCTGTATGATTATCAGCTGACCCACAGTGGTCAAGAGACACCAGTGCGGACCACCAAGGGATCAGATAAAATTATAGTCACGGACAAGTCGAGGTCAAGGAAGGCAGAGGACAAGCTATAAGATAAACAGTCAAAAATCAGGGTGATAAGTACAGGGTCAGTACAGAGATCAGGTACCGGTCAGCAGGGCCGGCCTTAGGTGTTCAGGCGCCCTGTGCGAGCTAATCTCGTGGCGCCTTCCCCCCCGTTCACCTAAACATACACAAAGATGAAAACAATCTTTGTAACAAACAGTTTTCTTTAATTACAGATAATTTAAGTGCAAGTGCAAACAAGTACAATCATAGCCAGTGTCACCCATAGCCAGTCTCCTGCCCCCCTTAATCATACCCTGTCACCTTTGCCCAGTCCCCTGCCCCCCTTAATCATACCCAGTGTCACCCAGAGCCAGACCCCTGCCCCCCTTAATCATACCCTGTCACCTTTACCCAGTCCCCTGCCCCCTTAATCATACCCAGTGTCACCCTTACCCAGTCCCCTGCCCCCTTAATTAGACCCTGCCCCCCATAAATTAAAGGGTGACAGACACTGGGTATGATTAAGGGGGAAGGGCACTGGATAAGGGTGACACTGGGTATGACAAAGGTGCAGGGGACTGGCTTTAGTTGACACTGGGTATGATTAAGGGGGGCAGGGGACTGGCTATGGGTGACACTGGGTATGATTAAGGGGGCAGGGTCTAATTGAGGGGGCAGGAGACTGGGCAAAGGTGACACTGGGTGTGATTAAGAAGGGCAGGGGACTGTGTAAAGGTGACAGGGTATGATTAAGGGGGGCAGGGGACTGGGTAAGGGTGACAGGGTATGATTAAGGGGGGCAGTGGACTGGCTCTGGGTGACACTGGGTATGATTAAGGGCCTTAATCATACCCAGTGTCACCCATAGCCAGTCCCCTGCCCCCCTTAATCATACCCTGTCACCTTTACCCAGTCCCCTGCCCTTCTTAATCATACCCAGTGTCACCCTTACCCAGTCCACTGCCCCCCCCTAATCATACCCAGTGACTGTCACGGTGTCACCCACCTTATCCAGTCCTCTGCCTCCTTAATCATACCCAGTGTCTGTCACCCTTATCCTTATCCAGTCCCCTGCCCCCAGGCCCCATTTAAAGAAAGATATTTGGCATAAAAAAAAAAAAAAAGAGTACCGCACCATACCTGTTACATCCAGTGACCTCTCCTGTGATGTAGACTTTCCTCAGCATCTTCATTCGGAGATAGGACCGTCATGATAACTTCTTTCAGCCGCGTCTCATCTCTGTAGAGTTTCTCAGAAAATTTTGGGGATTTCTCACTTTACTATCATCCTCAGATAACAGACCTCCCCTCCCCCGTAGTGCCCATAACTATAATGCCCTCTGTATAATTATAATATATACTGGCCCCTCTATATTATTATTATTATTATTATTATTTCCTCCTCTGTATTATTATTAATATTATAATGGCCCCCTCTGTAGTATTATAGTAATAATTATGCCCCTCCAGCATACAGTCCCATGTAAGATACAACCTTCCCCCTGCCTTCAGCCCCTCTAGCATACAGTCCCATGTAAGACACATTACTTCCCTGCCTTCAGCTCCTCCAGGTTACAGTCCCATTTAAGGTAGATCACTCTCCTGCCTTCAGCCCCTTCAGCATACAGTCCCAAGTAAGGTACATCACTCTCCTGCCTTCAGCCCCTCCAGCATACAGTCTCATGTAAAATACATCACTCCCCGCCTTCAGCCCCTCCAACATACAGTCCCATGTAAGATACATCTCACCCCTGCCTTCCAGTCCTTCTTGCACAGTCCCATGTAAAATGCATCACTCATCCTGCCTTCAGCCCCTCCAGCATACAGTCCTATGTAAAATACATCACTCCCCCTGCCTTCAGTCCCTCCAGCATACAGTCCAATGTAAAATATATCACTCCCCCTGCCTTCAGCTCCTCCAGCATACAGTCCCATGTAAGATACAACGCCCCTCCAGCATACAGTCCCATGTAAGACACATCACTTCCCTGCCTTAGCCCCTCCAGCATACAGCCCTATGTAAAATACATCACTCCCCCTGCCTTCAGTCCCTCCAGCATACAGTCCAATGTAAAATATATCACTCCCCCTGCCTTCAGCTCCTCCAGCATACAGTCCCATGTAAGATACAGCGCCCCTCCAGCATACAGTCCCATGTAAAACACATCACTTCCCTGCCTTAGCCTCTCCAGCATACATCCCTATGTAAAATAATATCACCCCCTTGCCTTCAGCCTCTCCAGCATACAGTCCCATGTAAATAATATCACCCCCACTACCCTCTCTTCAGACCCCTTTAACATACAGTCTCCAGTACAAAGATGATTCCTTCTCCCTTCAGCCCCTGCAAAAAGACCCCCAAGTAAAAATAACAGTCACTATTCTCCTCCACATACTTACCTGCAGACTTTGCTCCTGCTCTGTAGAATCTCCTGCACATTGTTAGGCCCCGCCCCCTGGATGACGAGACTCCGCCTCTTTCCCTGACATCATACCTCCTAGGATCAACTACATTCTAGACACTACGCTCGCTCTACTGCCTCATAGGCTTCAGGCGCTGAAGCCTATGAGGAAGAACGGAGGGGACTGGAGCCATAGGCTCCCATGATCCTCATTTTAGTGTTTGCTGCCTGGCGCCCCCTGCAATTTTGCGCCCAATCTCGGCTTAGGTCGGGCCGGCTGCTGTAGCCTGTAGACACCGACTGCGTGCTGTGTTGGCCGCAGGGCGCCCCTGTTGCCATGGCGCCCTGTGCGGCCGCACAGCTCGCACACCCCAAAGGCCGGCCCTGCCGGTCAGCAAGCAGAGGTTAAATATCCAGAAAATGGGCAGAAGTCAGAATATAGGCAGACAAATGAAACACAGCCCACCTAAGGGCATACTAGTCGACTAGGAGCCTATTGTTCAGGCACCTTCCCACAGGGCAAGGTTCCTTAAGTACCTCAAGATTGCCAGCCTTTGGCTGGTGAAGATTAGGGTGCATTATCTGGCCCTTTAAAGCTGGAGGGAGCATGCTCACCCGATGGGCAGACAGACTGAGTCTGAGCAGGCAAGCAGGCTGCCACCTGTGTAGAGGGCCAGACCTAGAGGAGGGGAAGAGGAGGAGAATCTGCACTGCCTGAACAGCTACTTTCTCAGAGACATAACTTTTTACTTTTATGTTTAAATAGCTCTGTGGGGGTTTGCTTTTTGCATGATGTATTGCATTTGTAATAGCGCCTGTTAGGGTATGTGTCATTAATTAATGTTTATTCATTTTAGTGGAAAGGGGTTCTCTTTTTTTTTTATTGATTGCTAAAATTGCATGATATAATGACAGGCACTCTATGCTGCACCTCTTGCATGGTTTTAGGCATAGCTATTTAGACGTGAGGTCTTTCTTAGGTTTCTAGTTGTCATTGTTATTTATTGACAACCACCCCCTCTGCTAAGACCATCACTGCACTACAATAATATGGCAGATCACTAAAATGACCCGCTAACCTGACACACTATTCTGAAGCAGAGTAGAAAGGTTGTAAGGGTTGTAAGTTCATTTTTTCAATATCTTAAATATACATTTTTTTCGGGAAAAACTTGTTAGCCATTCCATGAGCCATCCAGCTAAATGACAGAGGGATGTGGGAGTTAGGAAGCAGGAGTTCTGGTTACCACCCCTCTGTACCCTTACTGCAGACTGCTATCAATTCATTCATTACTAGTGCAAATAATAAAGGAACGGCACAACATAGAGCCATAGGAATAGATGTTCCAGAATTGTTATTACATGGGGAATGCATGAAGCTATTAAAACAGGCATGTAAGGAGAGGTGGAAGGTCCTCTTTAATTACCATTGGCACTTTCATCTACAAAATTGTAGTTTAGCTACATATGTCCTTCCTACTCATAGGTGTCCAAATTTTCATGTCATTCATGTCATTTTCATGTCATTCATACTGATGATGCATCACGTCAACAGTACTGTGGTTAATCTTGTCCAGCCATAGTGACATGTCATTCCTAGTGATGTCATTTCCTTGGCCAGGTGACATGCTGTTTGAATGGATGATAAGTCATCATGTACTTCAGCTGGAACAGGAAAAAAGGACAATTTATTTTTATGGAAAATTATCTACCAAAAAATAATAATTGCTACAATAAAGTGAATTCACCATTGAAAGAATGGTCTATGTTACAGTGGACAATCTGTTAATATAAAAGTGTTCTGTACTGCACAATACTGATGCAGAATTCCTTTTCTGATTTTACTACATTGAAAGCCTTCTTGAGTTCCATTCTATGACTTGCACCTTTGCCTTCTGTGTGACTGGAAGCTCTTAGTAGCATAGCCAAATGGCTCCTGCCTTGAGAATAGTAGCTGAGAAATGCATCGTAATGGAAGCTTGTTCTTTGTAGTAGGCATCTCTTTAGTGCAGTTGGTTGCCTATGCTCATATTGTGCCTCCTTTAGTATGATAAAAGATGAAAGAAGCAGGAAGAAAGGAGTGTGTGACCTCACACCTACACATACTGTATATCAAATCCTGCATATGACATTGTTGAATTCCAAAAAATGACACATTGTGAACAATATTAGACAGTACAGCATTTTAAAGTATATTTAGAACAATTTTTGATTAAGATAAAGTTAAAGCACCTAGAACTATATAAGCATAAAATTAGAACAATGAGACAAAAACCTTTTTGCAGACAATTCTATTTTATATGAATTGTTCACATCAATATGTACCATAATGCAATATTTGTACACATGAACATTTTTTTAATGATTTTAATTGGTAAACTGTTATGTCTTGCATCTTGCTGATAAAACTACTATTAATACAGAGAAATAAAGGAATATTCTCCAGCATCCGTCAGTATTGGTCGTCTTTATTGTAGATCGGTATAACAGGTTATATTAAAAACTTACAAGTTTGAAACATGTTAACCTGTGGTGGAGGGTGGTGAAGATTGAAGCATGTTCCGTTATACCGATCTACAATAAAGACTAGCAATACTGACGAATGCTGGAGAATATTCCTTTATTTCTTTGATTGTACAAGGGACGGGTCCGGTCTTCTCCGTGCACCGAATGCATATGGTGAGCTGGATAAACTTTCTTTTTTGATTACTGATACTATTAATACAGTCAAAATACAGAGAAAATGTAGACAAACTGAGGTTACAGGTAGTTTGTATCTATTTATCTCCCTCAAGATAAAATAGCCTTAGGATACAATATTTTCAACATATAATGGTAATTCTCAGTACCAATTGAAACTAGATTCAACATACAACGTCTCAGACTCAGATCCAACCAATCAGTATGCCCATTTCTCTGGTAAATCACCTGTATTTAGGAGCTGCTCTTAACTGTACAGAGCAGTAGTACATGTACTTTACTGCCTCTGTGTATGCAACAATGAGCTGCTCCTTTACATGTCAGGTGAGGGCGACTGCACTTTATTTTTTTGGGTACGCTGTGTGCTATACAGTAGTGTTGATCACGAATAATCGCATTTCCAATTTTTATCGCGAATATAGATAATTTGAAAATTCGAGAATATTTAGAATATAGTGATATATATCCGAATATTTGCTATATTGCTATATATTCTTGTTTTAGAATATTACGAATATTCGAAAAACCGAATATATTTGTTTTTTAGAATATTCGTAATATTCTAAAACAAGAATATATAACAATATAGCGAATATTAAAAAACAAAACTAATATAGAGCAATTTAGCTAATATAGTGCTATAATCTTCTTTTTCTAATAGTTGTCATTTTTTTCTCAACTGAAGTTCAGATTGGAAAAAAATGACAACTATAAAAAAAAAAGATTATAGCACTATATTAGCTAAATTGCTCTACATTTGTTTTTTCGAATATTGACTGTATTGCTATATATTCTTGTTTTAGAATATTACGAATATTCGGAAAAACAAATATATTCGATATAGTGCTATGACTCATTGGCCCACAAGCAAGAAGCAGGGAGGAATCATGTTTTTGCTCGGCAATAGAAAAATTTGCAATAAAAATTCGCATCACAAAAATTCGCATACTACGCGATCATTACCTTGTCGATTTTCCGAGTAAAAAAAATTGTAAAATATAATGAATATTTGAATTTGCGAATATTCGCCGAAAACCTTTTCTGGAGACCGGAAGAAGTTTCTCTCTTTTAAGGAGAGTTTCAAACTTTACTTCCGTTTGCGCCCCGTGTCCTCTGGCCCCGAGAGTCAACGCGTGGGCATTATCATTTCCCGATTACAGGGTGATCCCCAGGACTGGGCGTTCTCTTTACCTGCTGGCGCCAGTTGTTTATATTCTGTGGAGGGGTTCTTTCAGGCCCTAGGTACCCTCTATGATGAACCAGACAGGGCTCTAGTAGCCGAGACGGCTCTAAAGGCACTGGTTCAGGGCAATTTACCAGCGGAGGATTATTGCACCCAATTCAGAAGGTGGTGTGTCCCCTCAGGATGGAACGAACCAGCCCTGAAGAGTCAGTTCAGGTCAGGTCTGTCTGATAAATTAAAGGATCTTCTGGTCAGTTATCAACTTCCAGAGACCTTAGAGGAGATGATGACCCTTGTTGTCCGACTTGACCGACGGGTTAGAGAGAGACGACAGGAACAACAGTTCTCTTCCCAGATGGTGGTCCAGCCAGAGGCCTATCCCAGAGACAATGCTGAGGTCTCCACCGAGGAACCCATGCAGGTTGGCATGACCCGAGGGAATCTTCGCCGCAGACGTGGAGAATGCTTTTACTGTGGAGATTCTGACCATTGGATCAACCAGTGTCCTAAGAAGGTCCTCTCTGTCAAGTCTCCTAATGCAAGGCAACCTAAAGACCAGGTACACCCTGAATTTTCTTAATGTAAGCTTTCGGTACCCATTACGATTTCTCTGGGAGTAGATAAATGGGCGGGTAAGGCCTTTATTGATTCTGGCTCAGCGGCTAGCTTTATTGACTCTGAGTATGCTGGTAGATTGGGTATTCCTATGTTTGCCTTACCAACTCCTATCCATGTCATGGCTATTGATGCTACTCCTCTTATTGGTGGTACGGTGAGCTTATGTACCTCGGAGATTTCTCTAACCGTGGGTGTGTGCCACTCAGAGAGATGTTCGCTTCTAGTCCTGGAGAACCTACCTGCTGAGGTGGTACTAGGGTTGCCTTGGCTCCGACTACATAACTCCACTATAGATTGGTCCAATGGGGAGTTGGTGAGATGGGGGCCTAAGTGTGACTCGTGCCTGTCCGTGGTACAGGCTGGGGTCTCAGTAAAGTCTGATACTTTACCCTCTGTTGTTAGAGAATATTCTGATGTATTCTCATCACCAACCCCAGAGGTTCTACCCCCCCCATAGACCTTATGATTGTACCATAGAGCTAGTAGAGGGGGCCAAGTTTCCTAAAGGACGAATTTATAATCTTTCTATGCCCGAACGCAAGGCCATGGAAGATTATATTAAGGAGAGCCTTGGTAAAGGGCATATTAGACCTTCTGTCTCTCCTATGGGGGCGGGGTTTTTCTTCGTTAAGAAAAAAGATGGTGGTCTTAGGCCATGTATCGATTACCGGAGATTAAATTGATTCCGGATTTATTTAACCAGGTCCTGGGGGCAACCTGGTTTTCCAAAATTGACCTGAAAGGGGCATACAATCTAATCCGAATCAAGGAGGGAGACGAATGGAAGACGGCGTTCAATACTCCGGTAGGACACTTTGAATATCAGGTGATGCCTTTTGGACTCAGCAATGCCCCAGCTGTGTTCCAAAACTTCATGAATGACATTCTTAGGGAATTCTTAGGTAAATTTGTTATTGTCTATCTTGACGACATTTTGATATTCTCTCCTGACTTCGAATCCCATGTGTCTCATGTTAGACAAGTATTAGAGGTGTTGAGGGAGAATCAGCTATCCGCTAAACAAGAGAAATGTGTCTTTGGTGTGCAGGAGATTCTGTTTCTAGGGCATGTTCTGACTGCTCACGCCTTCAAGATGGATCCTGGTAAGGTACTAGCAATTAAAGAATGGGTAAGACCTTCATCCTTAAAGGCCTTACAACGGTTCTTAGGTTTCGCCAATTACTATCGTAAATTTATTATGAATTTTTCCGTAATTGCTAAACCGTTGACTGACCTTACTAAGAAAGGGGCGGATTTGGAGAATTGGTCTACCGAGGCCATTTCTTCATTTGAAAAATTAAAAAAGGCATTCAGTAGCGCTCCCATTCTGATCCAGCCTGATCAGGAGAAACCTTTTATTGTGGAGGTGGATGCGTCCGAGGACGGCGC
The DNA here is from genome assembly GCF_905171765.1 of Bufo bufo. NCBI lineage: Eukaryota > Metazoa > Chordata > Amphibia > Anura > Bufonidae > Bufo > Bufo bufo. The sequence goes on along the minus strand of NC_053393.1, from coordinate 181,766,060 downwards.
AGGAGCAGTCCTTTCACAAGGTCCTGCCAGCCTCACTAATCTGAGACCATGTGCCTTCTTCTCCAGGAAATTCTCTCCCACGGAGAGAAACTACGACATAGGGAATAGGGAGCTGCTGGCCATTAAATGGGAATTTGAGGAGTGGAGGCATTTTCTGGAGGGGGCAAGGCATTGTGTAACTGTTGTCACTGACCATAAAAACCTTATGTTTCTCGAGTCTGCTAAGAAGTTGAATCCCCGTCAAGCCAGATGGGCTCTGTTTTTTACTCGTTTTGATTTTTCCATCACGTTCAGGCCGGGAAGTTAAAAATGTGAAGGCGGACGCATTATCTCGGAGCTTCCAGGCTTTTCAACCTACTGAGGTACCACCTGAATCCATCCTACCAGCAAAAATCTTCTTAGCAGCTCTTACCCAGGATATCTCGGCTCGCATTAGGTCGGAACAACATCTGGCACCGGTATCCACCCCAACAGATAAGTTGTTTGTTCCCGTACAATTTCGTCTCCAGCTGTTGGGTGAGTGTCACGATTCTGCCTTTTGTGGACATCCGGGTGTTGAGGGCACTAAGGATCTGGTTTCTAGATCTTATTGGTGGCCCACTCTAACTAGGGATGTCAAGTCCTATGTGTCAGCCTGTGAGGTTTGTGCCAGGTCCAAGACACCTAGGACTCGCCCTGCTGGTAACCTACGACCCCTACCCATTCCCAGTAGACCCTGGTCCCATATCTCGATGGACTTTATAACTGACCTACCGCTGGCGGAGGGTAAGACTGTAGTGTGGGTAGTGGTGGATAGGTTTAGCAAGATGGTCCATTTCATTCCCCTGTCTAAACTCCCGAATGCCAAAACCCTGGCGTCTATTTTTGTGAAAGAAATTGTTCGATTGCATGGTATCCCGGAAAATATTGTTTCGGACAGGGGTGTGCAGTTTGTGTCCAAATTCTGGAGGGCCTTCTGTCAAAGATGTAAAATTTCGTTGTCTTTTTCTTCCGCCTACCATCCTGAGAGTAATGGGCAGACTGAACGCCTTAATCAGTCTGTGGAACAATTCCTGAGGTTGTATGTTGCTGATGACCAGCAATTATGAGTCAAATTCCTTCCATTGGCTGAATTTGCTCTGAATAACCGTGTCAATTCTTCTGCTGGGGTCTCCCCTTTCTTTTGTAACCATGGTTTTCATCCCCGTTTTCATTCTGGGTCGTCCGTCTCCTCCTCTAACCCTGAAGCTGATAAACTCTCCTCCGAACTGTGCACAGTTTGGGCCCGGGTTCAATCGAACCTAGAAAAGGCTCAATGTTCTCAAAAACTCAAGGCCGATAGGAGACGTTCAAGGGGGGTAAACTTTCAGGTTGGGGATAAAGTATGGTTGTCCTCCAAGAATCTATCTCTCAAGGTAACTTCTAAAAAATTTGCTCCTCGTTTTATTGGACCATATAAGATCACGGAAGTAATAAACCCGGTATCTTTGTCACGGGGTTCCGAAGGTGCACTCGGTCCCCCATTGCCCGCAGAACTGTTGCTTAGCTTTTGGAATGAGGTTCTGTGTTTGACCTCATTCCCAGGGCGGCTTTACTAGCTGGGTGGCTCCTTGCTCCTAAGTCTGCCTTGAGCGCCGAGCTGATCACTCGGTGCTCGACTGGCTGGTCTGTCGGTCATGTGACGCTGGCCACGTCACATGACCCTCACTCCCCACTATAAATACAGGCAGCCTGCTGGCTACAGGTTGCCTGTTAATTTCTAGGTTCCTGGTATTTGTTGGCCTTCTGAATACTTACCTGATCCTGTTCCTTGACCATCCTTTTGCCTGATCCTCCTGTACTGCGCATCCGTCCTGGTATTGTGACCTCGGCTCCCACCTGACTACTCTCTTAGGACTCCTCTTGTACTTCTCTGCTCTCCTGGTATTTATGACCCCGGCTTCTCCTGACAATTCTCTGCTTGCTCCATTTGTACTTTGCAGCTTTCCTGGTATTGACTCGGTCCGTTCACGTCCTGTTGTTTGTCTGTCTGTCATCCCTGCACTTACTCCAAGTTAGGGATTGCCGTCCAGTTGTCCCCTGTCATTCGGACTCGCGAGGCAAGTAGGCAGGGCCAGGGGTAGGGGTGGAGCGCAGTGGTCACTTCCCTCCCCCCTGTGTGTGTGTACGCGTCCGTTACACTTGGTTTCATCAGACCATAACACCTTTTCCCACATGGTTTTGGGAGACTTCAGATGTGTTTTTGCAAAATGTAGCCTGGCTTGGATGTTTTTCTTTGTAAGAAAAGGCGTTTGTCTTGCCACTCGAACCCATAGCCCAGACATATGAAGAATACAGGAGATTGTTGTCACATGTACAACATAGCCAGTACTTGCCAGATAATCCTGCAGCTCCTTTACTGTTGCTGTAGGCCTCTTTGTAGCCTCCCAGACCAGTTTTCTTCTTGTCTTTTTATCAATTTTGGAGGGACATATTTTTTGTGCCATATTTTCTCCACTTGATGATGACTGTCTTCACTGTGTTCCATGGTATAGCTAATCCCTTGGAAATTCTTTTGTACGATTCTCCTGACTGATACCTTTTAACAATGAGATCCCTCTGATGCTTTGGAAGCTCTTTGTGGACCATAGCTTTTGCTATGGGATGCGACTAAGAAAATTTCAGGAAAGACCAACTAGAGCAGCTGAACTTTATTTGGGGTTAATCAGAGGCACTTTACATGATGGCAGGTGTATGCTGACTCCTATTTAACATGATTTTGAATGTGATTGCTTAATTCTGAATACAGCTAGATCCCCAGTTATAAGAGGGTGTGCACACTTATGCAACCACATTATTTTAGTTTTGTTTTTGTTTTGGTACAGTTTATACGTCACATTAAAGGTGGAAAAAGTTCTGCATTTTTTTAAATCTTTGTCTCATTTTTTTACAGCACAGAAACCTGACATTGTGTGCTGTAGCCTTTTTATATCCACTGTATCTGTATAAAAGGGAACCTGTCATCAACTTTATGCTGACCTTACTGAGGGCAGCATAAATTAGTGACAGAAATGCTGATTTCAGCGGTGTGTCATTTATGAGCTAAAAGTAACTGGCTGCTGAGAACCAGCATCATAATCATTGCAGCACAGGTCTTGAAAAGAGTCAAATCTACCTGAGAAGAGTCATGGTTATTCATAATCTCCTGCTCTCCCCGCCCATCTGCTGATGATTGGCAGTCCTCTGCTAAAGAGAAAGGGAGAAAAAAAAGTAGAAGCCTTTCGATCATCAGCAGGTGGGAAGGAAAAGCAGGAATTCATGAATAACTCTGACTCTTCTCAGATGGCCGTGACTCTTTTCCAGGCCTAGTCTGCAATGATTGTGATGTTGGTTCTCGGCAACCACTTACTTTTAACTTATAACTGACAGACCGCTGAAATCAACTCACCTGTCTCTACTTTATTCTGCCTTTAGTATGGGCAGCATAAAGTTAATGACAGGTTCCCTTTAAGTGTATTGACTTTTTCAAGCTCCATATTATGTCACTATATGGAAACTAATGTTGATCGAGCACCAAAGTGCTCGGGTGCTTGGGCCGAACACCTCGGGATGCTTGGGTGCTCTACCGAGCAACCAAGCACAATGGAACTCTATGGGAGAACCCGAGCATTAAACCAGGCACCCTCTGAAGAGGGAAGGGTGTCTGGTTCATAGTAAAAGGTTAGAAATTGATAGAGACACCACTGAAATGGTTCGGTAACAGCATGGGGAGGATGTCTGGATGCATCTTGGACTCCCAGGTTGCTGCTGGGAATGTCCGAGTAGTACGCCACTTTTCCAGACTGACAATAATATGCACCAAACCGAAGATAAAATCTATTTTACAGGAAAAATTGTTAGGAAACATTCTTTCCTATATATTTACTTGTATATAAGGTGAAAGTTCTGCCAAAAAATTCAAGGAAGAGGCACTCCGATACAATCTGTATATCACATAAAGCAGGGCCTCATTCACATTGTGGTACAATTGTTCAGGTAGTGGTACTCCTGCACTCATAAAGCCTATGCACTAAGTGAAAGGGCTGCCAAAAATTACAAGAAACCGGCACTCCAATAAACACTTTATTACACATAAAGGAGGGCATCATACACCCTTGAAAATTATGATTGATGGCCTGCTGGTGAGCTGACCCTGTAAAACATTATATGCGAGCGCCTACAGGTGAGCTGATCCCGTAAAAGATTATAGGTGAGGGCCTATAGGTGAGCTGACCCTGTAAACGATTGTAGGTGAGGGACTGCTGGTGAGCTGACCCTCTAAATAATTATATGCGAGGACCTACAGGTGAGCTGACCCTGTAAAACTTTATATGCGAGGGCCTACAGGTGAGATGGCCCTGTAAAACATTATATGTGAGGGCCTGTAGGTGGGCTGACCCTGTAAAATATTGTAGGTGAGGGACAGCAGGTAAGCTGACCCTGTAAAAGATTATAGGTGAGGGCCTGCAGGTGAGCTGACCCTGTAAATCATTATATGCGAGGGCCTGTTGGTGAGCTGACCCTGTAAAACATTATATGCGAGTGCCTGCAGGTGAGCTGACCTATAAAAGATTGTAGGTGGGGGCCTGAAGTTGAGCTGACCCTGTAAAAAATTATATGCAAGGGCCTGCAGGTGAGCTGACCTTATAAAACATTATATGCGAGGGCATATACAGTCGTGGCCAAAAGTTTTGAGAATTACATAAATATTGGAAATTGGAAAAGTTGCTGCTTAAGTTTTTATAATAGCAATTTGCATATACTCCAGAATGTTATGAAGAGTGATCAGATGAATTGCATAGTCCTTCTTTGCCATGAAAATTAACTTAATCCCAAAAATCTTTCCACTGCATTTCATTGCTGTCATTAAAGGACCTGCTGAGATCATTTCAGTAATCGTCTTGTTAACTCAGGTGAGAATGTTGACGAGCACAAGGCTGGAGATCATTATGTCAGGCTGATTGGGTTAAAATGGCAGACTTGACATGTTAAAGGAGGGTGATGCTTGAAATCATTGTTCTTCTTCAATTGTTAACCATGGTGACCTGCAAAGAAACGCGTGCAGCCATCATTGCGTTGCATAAAAATGGCTTCACAGGCAAGAATATTGTGGCTACTAAGATTGCACCTCAATCAACAATTTATAGGATCATCAAGAACTTCAAGGAAAGAGGATCAATTCTTGTTAAGAAGGCTTCAGGGCATCCAAGAAAGTCCAGCAAGCGCCAGGATCGTCTCCTAAAGAGGATTCAGCTGCGGGATCGGAGTGCCACCAGTGCAGAGCTTGCTCAGGAATGGCAGCAGGCAGGTGTGAGCGCATCTGCACGCACAGTGAGGCGAAGAATTTTGGAAGATGGCCTGGTGTCAAGAAGGCCAGCAAAGAAGCTACTTCTCTCCAAAAAAAACATCAGGGACAGATTGATCTTCTGCAGAAAGTATGGTGAATGGACTGCTGAGGACTGGGGCAAAGTCATATTCTCCGAAGAAGCCTCTTTCCGATTGTTTGGGGCATCTGGAAAAAGGCTTGTCCGGAGAAGAAAAGCTGAGCGCTACCATCAGTCCTGTGTCATGCCAACAGTAAAGCATCCTGAGACCATTCATGTGTGGAGTTGCTTCTCATCCAAGGGAGTGGGCTCACTCACAATTTTGCCCAAAAACACAGCCATGAATAAAGAATGGTACCAAAGCACCCTCCAACAGCAACTTCTTCCAACAATCCAACAACAGTTTGGTGAAGAACAATGCATTTTCCAGCACGATGGAGCACCGTGCCATAAGGCAAAAGTGATAACTAAGTGGCTCGGGGACCAAAACTTTGACATTTGGGGTCCATGGTCTGGAAACTCCCCAGATCTTAATCCCATTGAGAACTTGTGGTCAATCCTCAAGAGGCGGGTGGACAAACAAAAACCCACTAATTCTGACAAACTCCAAGTAGTGATTATGAAAGAATGGGTTGCTATCAGTCAGGAATTGGCCCAGAAGTTGATTGAGAGCATGCCCAGTCGAATTGCAGAGGTCCAGAAAAAGAAGGGCCACTACTGCAAATACTGACTCTTTGCATAAATGTCATGTAATTGTCGATAAAAGCCTTTGAAACGTATGAAGTGCGTGTAATTATATTTCACTACATCACAGAAACAACTGAAACAAAGATCTAAAAGCAGTTTAGCAGCAAACTTTGTGAAAACTATTATTTGTGTCATTCTCAAAACTTTTGGCCACGACTGTATGTGACAAATAAGCATATTGATATGATGGAAGAGGAGAAGGAGGATGAGAAAATGAAGATTCAACCATATACCCTTTTTTGTGGTGGAAGGGGTGCATTGGAATACAGTTTATTCAGAACATTGAAAACAACACATTTAAAGTGCCTTCATGTTCATCAGCTTTCATCTGGTGGAGTAGAGAATTCAGGGCCAATATAAGAGTCAACCTGTCAGCATTTTCAGTTGACAGGCGGATACGCTTATCTCTTATAATGCCACCAGGAGCACTAAATACCCGCTCAGACAAAACGCTGGTGCAGAACAGGCCAGCACCTCCAAGGCATAGAGCGCCAGTTCGTGCCACGTGTCCAGCATGGACACCCAGTAGTTGTAAGGCACTGAGGGATCATTGAGGATGCTGACACGGTCTTCTATGTATTCCTTCACCATCTTCTGCTGACGGGGTGTCATGAAACTGTCCCAGGCTTTTGAGAGTGTTGCCCTGCCTCTGTTGGAACTGCTCTGTGTTCCCCTTGTCTCCCCGAGCCCCTCCTCGGTTGCCCAAGGAACTACGGACTCTTCCGCCAGCGTTGTCAGATGGAAATTTTGTTTTGCTCGTCGTCTCCACCAGAGGAATGATAGATAAGAAGTTTTCTTGGCTGGACTGGACTTGGTGGAAGACAGAGTGGTGCTTAACCTCTTCAGGACATAGGGCGTACAGGTACGCCCTTATGTCCTGTTACTTAAGCACACAGGGCGTACCTGTACGCCCTGTGTATTTCTGATCACCGCCGCGCAATCATTGAGCAAGCACTTCAGCTAAATGCCCGGGGGGTCCCGTGAACCCCCCCTTGTCGGCGATAGCCGCAAACCGCAGGTCAATTCAGACCCGCGGTTTGCGGCTTTTATCTATTGCGGTGGTGGCGTGTGGCGGTGCCATCGGGTCCCCATGCGTCTGTAGGGGGGACCCGATGGCATGGAAGGCAGCGCGTTGTCTTCCTAAAGGCATTTGCGCTGCCTTCCGGTGACGAGCCTGTGAGATCCAGCCCCTGGATCTCACAGGCCCTAGAATCTGTATGAGTAATACACAGTATTACTCATACAGCCAATGCATTCCAATACAGAAGTATTGGAATGCATTGTAAAGGATTAGACCCCCAAAAGTTCCAAACTGGGACAAAAAATTAAGGGAAAAAAAAGTTAAAAAAATAAAGTTTTCCCCCGAAAAAATTTAAAGTTTCAAGTAAAAATAAACAAAAACGTAATTTTCCCCAAATAAAGTAAAAAAAAAAATTGGTAAAAAATAGGGGGGGGGGAGTATACATATTAGGTATCGCCGCGTTTGTATCGACTGGCTCTATAAACATATCACATGACCTAACCCCTCAGATGAACACAGTAAAAAAATAAAAATAAAACTGTGCTAAAGAAACAATTTTTTCGTCACCTTACATCACAAAAAGTACAACAGCAAGCGATCAAAAAAGCGTTTGCCCACCAAAATAGTACCAATCTAACCGTCACCTCATCCCGCAAAAAATGAGCCCCTACCTGAGACAATCTCCCAAAAAATAAAAAAAACATGGCTCAGAATATGGAGACACTAAAACATCATATTTTTTGTTTTAAAAAAAGCTGTTATTGTGTAAAACTTACATAAATAAAAAGTATACATATTAGGTATCGCCACGTCTGTATCGACCGGCTCTATAAAAATATCACATTACCTAACCCCTCAGATGAACACTGTAAAAAAAAAAACACATGATCTAACCTGTCAGATGAATTTGGTAAATAACAAAAAATAAAAACGGTGCCAAAACAGCTATTTCTTGTTATCTTACCTCACAAAAGGGTAATATAGAGCAACCAAAAATCATTGTACCCTAAACTAGTACCAAAAAAACTTACACCCTATCCATTAGTTTCTAAAATGGGGTCACTTTTTTGAGGTTTCTACCCTAAGGGTGCATCAGGGGGGCTTCAAATGGGACATGGTGAAAAAATAAAAACAGTCCAGCAAAATCTGCCTTCCAAAAACCGTATGGCATTCCTTTCCTTCTGCGCCCTGCCATGTGCCCGTACAGCAGTTTACGACCACATATGAGGTGTTTCTGTAAACTACAGAATCTGGGCAATAAATATTGAGTTTTGTTTGGCTGTTAACCCTTGTTTTGTTACTGGAAAAAATGGATTAAAATGGAAAATGTGCCCAAAAATTTAAATTCTGAAATTTCATCTCCGTTTGCCAATAACTCTTGTGGAACACCTAAAGCAGAGATGGCAAACCTGAGGCTCTCCAGATGTTGCAAAACTACAACTCCCAGCATGCCCGGACTGCCAACAGCTATCAGCCTACAGCAGGGCATGGTGGGAATTGTAGTTTTACAACAGCTGGAGAGCCACAGGTTGGCCATGCCTGACCTAAAGGGTTAATGACGTTTGTAAAATCAGTTTTGAATACCTTGAGGGGTGTAGTTTCTTAGAGGGGGTCACTTTTATGGAGTTTCTACTCTAGGTTTGCATCAGGGGGGCTTCAAATGGGACATGGTGTCAAGAAAACCAGTCCAGCAAAATCTGCCTTCCAAAAACCGCATGGCATTGCTTTCCTTCTGCGCCCTGCCGTGTGCCCGTACAGCAGTTTACGACCACATATGAGGTGTTTCTGTAAACTACAGAATCAGGGCCATAAATATTGAGTGTTCTTTGGCTGTTAACCCTTGCTTTGTAAAAGTAAAAAAAATATTAAAATGGAAAATCTGCCAAAAAAGTGAAATTCTGAAATTGTATCTCTATTTTCCATTAATTCTTGTGGAACACCTAAAGGGTTAACGACGTTTGTAAAATCAGTTTTGAATACCTTGAGAGGCGTAGTTTCTTAGATGGGGTCACTTTTATGGAGTTTCTACTCTAGGGGTTCATCAGGGGGGCTTCAAATGGGACACGGTGTCAAAAAAAAAGTCCAGCAAAACCTGCCTTCCAGAAACCGTATGGCATTGCTTTCCTTCTGCGCCCTGCCGTGTGCCCGTACAGCGGTTTACCACCACATATGGGGTGTTTCTGTAAACTACAGAATCAGGGCCATAAATATTGAATCTGGTTTGGCTGTTAACCCTTGCTTTGTAACTAAAAAAAAAAAATATAAAAATGGAAAATCTGGGGGGCGGAGCTAGCTGCAGAGCTGTTCAGAAGCAGCTTATGTGAGCTCTGGTGAAAAAATTGCTATATAAAGCTAAAATTCGGTGAAAACTGATATATTCGGCCCGAAAATCATAGTTCCTGACACAGGACATTGCCTGGAACACCAGGACATCTTTATTTCTGGAAATCGTGACGGCGAAAAATCGCGGCCTACCGCACCCTGGTAAACACCGGACTATATTAGTGCGCCCATGAGGGTAGCAGGAGCTGTGCCCCGCGGCTTATGTGCCTCCTGTCGCCGAAGCTAACAGAGATCCTTATTATGCAACTGGATCATCTGAAGGAGTGAAAGAAGAAAGCCCGATAACCAGCGATTTAACAGCAACGCTGACTGTGGATTCAGCTGTACTAGAATGTAGATCCGGCCGTGAATCGCGGCGGGTCTGAAAAGCAAAAATCATCAAGTTTCCCCCCTTTTGATGCCTCTCTACAAGTAATCGCTGGAGTGGTAAGTGCCCTGAGCCATTCCCCTCAAAGCGGCAGCTAAATAGAAGAAATCAAGGGGACTATTGCTTACCCCAGCAAACGCCACCAGCATTAGGCAGAAGGGACCCGGCAGTCATTCTAACAAGCAGATCCATCCGCCGGCCTGAAATAGGCGCACAATTCTAATCACTCCACATACAAAGCTACCATAGCATTGACTCTGCTTAATAATAAAGACTGCCGAAGGTAAAATAAATTGAAGGCACAGCAGTGCAATAGTGACAGGGCACGTAACCCCCTACAAATACCTAAAGGTTTAAATTGGGAGGAAGTGGTGGTGCGGAGGCTTTCAGATTTAAAGAGACAGTGTCACACTTGGATCCCGATTTAAAGAGACAGTGTCATATTTGGAATAATAACACAAAATGACAGAAGTTCTCTAGCTGCAACAATTTAAGCCTTAAAACATAAAAAAGAAAAAAGTGAAAAGATAAATACAGAGCAAGATGGTCTAACCTCACTGCCCTAACCAATATTCACCCTAATAGCATGGCATATCAGCCTGATTTAACCAAGATGGTAAAAATAGGTGGCTCCAAAGCTGGGGAAGCAGCTGGTCAGCAAAAATCTAATCCAACAAATGGAGAGATGGATACATTTTTGAAAAAAGCAGCTGAAACTTTCGCAGCCAGAGAACATAAAATGGCGCCAGACACCCCGAACGCCTCAAGCCACAAACAGGCCGAAATCCCAGCCCAAGAATGGGAAAGTGGAGAAGAAATAGACAACCTCCCCATCTCCAGATCTTTCCTGAAAGAAGCCCTGACGTCTTCGCTATCCTCTGCGCTAGAGCCTATCAGCTCTTACCTATCATCCATTAAACTTGATGTGAGGCAGATAGAGAGAAGAGTAGAGATCCTGGAAGAAAACCAGACAAGCGTCATTCAACATCAGAAAGCGGTTACAAATAGCATCTCCCTGGTTCAGAAAAATCTCAATAGCATATACAGCGCAATTGAAGACCAGGAAAACAGAGTAAGACGTAACAATCTTCGCTTCCGTGGCATCCCCGAATCTGTAACCGCAGGAGACCTCCCTTACACAGTAGTACAGATATGCCTCATGCTTCTGGGACCTGACACAGCCCACAAAGTTATCCTGGAGAGGGCCCATAGGGCATTGAAACCAAGACCTGCACCGTCTGAACCCCCCAGGGATGTGATCTGCAAGTTTCTGGCATTCCCAGCGAGGGAAACGATCATGTATAAAGCAAGATCCGGAGGCCCCATACAATGGGAAGGAAAAGACATCCTCATTTTCTAAGACCTGGCCCAGTCTACCCTGAGGAAGAGGAGAGCACTTAAACCTCTTACAGACTGGCTTAGGTCCAAGAAGATTCTCTACCGTTGGTCCTTTCCTTTTGGGATCTCCTTTATGTTTGAAGGACGCAGACTGTCTATCACCTCGCATCAGGACTTAGTCACTATATGATCTGCTAGGCTGCGGTCCTCTAAACATACAAAATTGGGACCCTGTTCAGCACCTCCTAGAACTTCCAGAAATACCCAATATGGATCCTTGGGAAAAACAGCGAACACCGAAGTCTCAAAGACACAGGAAAAACACCCGAGGTCCATCTCCAAGACGTCTACAAGTGGACAATTGATATCCAATTAATCACCACTAAGTATACACTGCTAAAAGTATATTGATTCAACTTTTCTGCATTTTGCTTTAACTGCTCTTATATCTATTCCAACTCCCTCTCCTGTCAATTTGCTTCTTTAGGGATATGGTATACTCTCTATAGTCACACACCTATTGTTTCCCAGATGGTTACTAACCTCTTCATAGGGTGATCCTTTTGATACCTAATCCATTTCCCCTCCCCCCTCCTTCCCCCTACTCTCCCTACCTGGTACTCCAGGGTTCTAAACCCACTTCCTACTACTACTTAATTTACTTCCAAAAGTTATGTTGTTGTATTACCCAGAAATGGCTCGTACACTAACCCGGGCATATTGCTCATTTCTTGTTCATGTTATTATTGGTTTAAAGGAACACCGCAACTCTAGACAGAATCTGTGTAACGAGGACGACTCAAGTCATATAGATGGGTCTGTGGCTCCTCTGGAGGCTGGAGATTTGGAATCCACCCACACCCAAACATCAGTAGCACGTATGAGACATTTCTTCTTACTTTTGCCATGACAGATCTCCAAATTTCCTCTTACAATGTCAAAGGCTTCAAGTCTCCTTCCAAAAGAGCCCAAATTTTCTCTTCATTAAAAAAGGAGAATTGCTCCATCATTTTCCTTCAAGAAACACATTACAAATCTGAACATTACCCTAACCTTTCTTTTTCTAGTTTCCCAGTGTGGTATCACAGTGGATCTGAGTCTTCAGCCTCCAGGGGAGTAAGCATAGGATTCAAAAAAGGTAATCCATTCCAATATAGCTCACACATTCAGGATCCCGATGGCCGTTACATAATGGTGAAAGGTACTCTTGCTAATCAGTTATATACATTCATCAACATTTATGCCCCTAATACTCATCAACACAAATGGTATTCTTCCCTCTCCCCAATTGTGGAAAAATTTAAAGAAGGGATAGTCGTTATGGGCAAGGACTTTAACATTTCACTGGACCCCACTCTGGACTCCACCTCACAAAAATCCGCTCTATCCCAAAAAAATCTCAGGATTATCCGCAAACAATTCCATTCACTCCAATTGGTGGATGCATGGAGAATTTTAAACCCCTTATGTAGAGATTATACTTTCTACTCCAATATGCATCATTCATACCATAGATTAGACTATTTATTTATCTCTAAAGAACACCTCCAGTATTGCACCAATACTAAAATTGGATCCATACACTTGTCAGACCACTCCCCCATTTACCTAAAGATCTCCATCCCCCAAAACACGCCAAAAACATTCAAATGGAGATTAAACAAGCAACTAATTACTATCCCCGATCTTAAAAAACAAGTACAAAACTACCTAGAGGAATATTTTCTCCTAAATGCCATTCCCGAAACCTCCCCTCATGTAGTGTGGGATGCTCATAAAGCGATATAAGAGGACAGTTTATTAAACTTGGAACTCAACTAAAAAAATAGAGAAATGCAAGGATAGAACAACTTCTCTCGGAAATCCAGAAAATAGAGGAGATCCACAAAAAATCCCTGGTAGTCTCAAACCTCTCCCAACTTAACGATCTTAGATCAGAACTAAAAAACCTCCTCAATACCAAATCAGCCAGACTTTACTTACACTCCCAATTTAAATACTTCGCTCATGGCAACAAAGCTTCCAAGCTAATGATGGGCCTCATAAAAAGGAGGAAAGTCCAAAACCATATTAGCAAAATTAATAAAAAAGAAGGAGGTACGGCCATATCTTCCAAAGACATTGATCTTCAGTTTCAAGAGTACTACCAATCTCTGTACAACATCCCACAAAGTAGGTTAAAAGACCAAAACTCTCCAATCCCAGTCTCCATTGACTCCTTCCTTAATGCTATCACCCTTCCCAGACTGACTGAAATGCAAAAATCAGCCCTCATTGCTCCATTCAAATCCGAAGAAATAAATAAAACTATAAAAAATCTCCCAAATGTTAAGGCCCTGGGCCCAGATGGTCTCCCGGCTCTTTACTATTGCTCCTTTAGCAATACCCTCATTCCACATTTGCTACAAATCAGTAATAATTCCCTTCTAGGTCTACCCCTCACAACAGACATGACTAAAGCCCATATTACCATTCTTCCCATGGAGGGTAAAGACCCATCTCAGTGCTCAAGTTACCGCCCCATATCCCTGCTAAATCTTGATTTAAAACTTCTTGCTAAAATGTTAGCTAACTGTCTTGCCCCATTTCTTCCAGACTTGATCCATAGAGATCAAACAGGGTTTGTGAGAGGCCAAGAGGGGAAAGACAACACTGCAAGAATCCTCAATGCCATCTACCACGCAAAAAAGAAAGGTATCCCTCTGACATTGCTAAGCACTGATGCGGAGAAAGCATTTGACAGGGTCAACTGGAATTCCATGCGCTGTGCAATGAACAAGTTTGACTTCCCTACCCCATTTATAGAAGCCACTTTTGCTATGTATTCTAATGCCTCCGCATCAGTGCTGGTAAATGACACAATATCTCCCCGTTTGCTATTAAAAATGGCACGAGGCAAGGCTGTCCCCTATCCCCCCTTTTATTCGTATTATCGATGGAACCACTTCTACAGACCATCAGACAAGATATAAAAATAGCGGGGATAAAAATGGGTAAACAAGAACATAAAACCGCTGCGTTTGCGGATGACCTTTTAATCCTCACCACAAACCCACAAACTTCCTTAACTGTCATCTACAATTTACTAGAACGGTTCAGTCCTCTGTCCAATTTTAAAATTAATATGAACAAATCTCAGGCCATGGGCATAGGCGTCCCCATATATATGAAAAATGCCCTAAAAACTAAATCTCCCTTTAATTGGGATAACCCTTATATCACCTATTTAGGAATAAAAATAGGCCCTGATTCCAACAATCTTTTCAATCTTAACTATACCCCATTACTTCCGTCTATTTCTGACTAACTAAAACATTTAGATCTCCAGACGCTGTCGTGGTTCGGTAGGAAAAACTTAGTCACTTCTCTGATCATCCCAAGACTTAACTACCTGCAGCAAGTACTCCCTATCCCAATTTAAAAAATTTTTTTCGGGGGGGCGGAGCCAGCATCAGAGCCGGATGGTCGTGTGAGGTGCTGCTCTCCTGCTAGCATATCCCTCACAGCACTTCATTATTAGCGAACTGGACTGCAAAATGGTCAAAATCGGAGGCCAAAAACCTGCTGACCAGACAGGTCCCACCAGATCCCTAAACCAGACTGGAGAGATCGAGAAATTTATTAAAAAGACGGCGACAGCGGCAGTTAGCAAGGAATCCAAGATGGCGCCCGGGACACCTCGCTCCAGCCATAAGCAAGCAGCAGCTGCAAGCGCCGATAAGGTAGGAGATGATCCCTGTGACACAGAATGTCTGCCCATATCCAGGGCTTACCTTAAAGAAGCGCTGGCTGATGCCTTGGGTCCCCTTAGCCTGGATCTCTCTTCTATCAAAGAAGATGTACGCCACATAGGCAGAAGGGTGGAAGTATTAGAAGACACCCAAGCCGCGATTTTACAGCATCAGAGTGAGGTGTCCTCCAGCCTGTCTCTTGCACAAAATCATATTAACTCCTTATATACTGCTATGGAGGATCAAGAGAACAGAAGCAGGAGAAATAACCTCCGCTTCAGAGGCATCCCTGAAACTATCACAGCAATTGATATCCCTGAAACAGTTATTCAGATATGTCTTAAACTACTAAGCCCAGACTCGGCGCATGAAGTTTTAATTGAAAGGGCGCACAGAGCACTCCGCCCCAAGCCACAATCAAATGAACCTCCCAGAGATGTCATCTGCAGATTTTTACATTTCCCGGTGAAGGAAGCTATACTTACCAGCTCCAGGAACTCTAACTCTGTGGAATAGGAGGGAAGCTCCATTACCATTTTTCAGGACTTAGCCCAATCAACTCTGAGAAAGCGTAAAGCGTTAAAACCACTCACAGACCTACTACGCCACCATAAGATCATATACAGATGGACATTCCCATTTGGTCTTTCCTTCCTCCATGATGGACACCGCATCCATATTGCTTCTTTTGGAGATCTAGATAAAGCCTACGACCTTCTTCAGATTTCTCCGCTTCCTATAGAAAATTGGGACATGGTCCAGAACTTGACCACCTTACCAGATCTACCTATGGTTACTCCTTGGGAACCGCTTCATACTCCCAA
This sequence comes from Bufo bufo, assembly GCF_905171765.1. Classification (NCBI taxonomy): domain Eukaryota; kingdom Metazoa; phylum Chordata; class Amphibia; order Anura; family Bufonidae; genus Bufo; species Bufo bufo. Next base: position 181,750,368 of record NC_053393.1, on the reverse strand, counting down.
ATCCCAAAGAACCAGAAGAGGGAACTTTTCAACTACTCCGAAGCGTTTAGCCCTAGCGGATAAGTAATTTGCCTGCGACCCCCCCCCCTTTTTTGTTAACGGGGATCCATGAGAGTTAATTCACGGACCTTTGCTCTAATAAGTATACAGTTGATTGATATGCTTCACAGGGATTTGCTCCAGATACTGATTGGGGATGTTGGCACTTTTATTTTCAATGCTTCGCTATATGCCATATCTCCAATCGGTGATGGATGTAGATTTAAGGGGGATCCTTTCTTCTCAATTGTATATAAACTAGAAGTTCCCAAAGAAACAGAGGGAGGAGTTCCCTTTTTGCCTCACAAACATATGCTCATAATGGATAAATAGTATATTATGCTGACTTGTCTCCTAGATTGGGCGATATATGATCAACAACCTATGGGAAAGTACTATCCCTAGAGCACTACAATATCACCTTTCAAGTGACAACTTCCTATATACTGAGTGGAGAGCCTGGCTTATCTTTTTCATTTACTCAGATCTTGTTCTGCTCTTTGCCCAGTATTGGACGTAGAGACAGTAGGGAGCTCTTCTCGAGTTTCCCATCTGTTTTAAAGTTAAAATAGTCACATTGCCATTTAACAAGATTTATTTACTTTCTATATAAATACACTTTCCCATATTTGTGAAGCTTTATGAGACATATATTCTTGCACACCTACATCTTGTAATGATATACATTATTATTTCCACCAACCGATGTGGGCGGACATTCTTCCCCCCACCATTTGTCCCTTGACTGCTTACTTTATAATGAGTTAAAATTATAAAGATTCAGTTTACATCCTTGCAGACCTCCTATACCTACCACTAAAATAGTCTGAGTTCAAACACTCCAGTATAAGTGGCATTACAGAGGGTAATGCATTTGGGTATTTTTCCCTTCCCCCCCCCCATACATGCTGCCTAAACAGAAAGGCACAGTTGTTATGACTTACTTAATTTGGATGATATTTACTCATCTTTTGTCTTTAACCATTGTTTTATTCATTGTTTCATACTGTTTTTGTTTTGACAGGTGCTTTGAAACTACTCTAATTCCTTCTCAAATGGGTGAACAGATGTCTTCACAGATTCAGATCATACAGGAGAGGACTTCCCTGAATGGTTGTATGCTCCTGGGCTCCCCTCGTGGCCGCACTCCCTCCCCCGCTTTGTTGATGATCAATCAGGCTCCTTATGCTTCATTACTTAGACCCCTTCCCATTTTCTTAAGAGAGTCATGACAGATTTTAAATTGGTTTCCTACAATGTCAAGGGAATGAGATCCCCGTCTAAGAGATCCCAGATTTTCTCTCTTCTGCACAAGGAGAGGTGCTCGGTGACCTTTCTGCAAGAGACGCACTTTAAACACGGAAATTACCCTAATCTCTCCCACTCTAAATTCCCTAACTGGTACCACTGTGGTGCTGGGGGTGCGGCCTCGAGGGGAGTCAGCATTGGCTTCAGTAGGGGGTTCCCCTTCCAGTATAAATCCCATATTCAAGACCCAGAGGGGCGATACTTGATCCTTATAGGCCAAGTGGGGCAATCTATATTCACTTTCGCAAACTTATATGCTCCAAATGTAGACCAAAATAGTTGGATCACCCCAGTACTATCTCTGATAGAGAAACATAGAGAGGGTTTTCTGATCATGGCAGGAGACCTCAATATAGCTTTGAACCCTTTAAAAGACACTTCTTCCAAAAAGTCCCCAGTTTCGTCGAGAACTCTCGGGTCATTGCAGACAAAATTGCATGATCTTGGAGTTTTAGATATTTGGCGCTGCCACAACCCCGAATCAATTGATTATTCCTTCTATTCCTCTCCTAATGGTTCATATAGTAGAATTGATTATATTTTTATACCAAAAGACAAACTGCAATTATGCTCATCTCCAAAAATTGGAAATATTACCCTATCCGACCATGCCCCGATCTATTGCGAAATATGCCCAGACCATAAAACTGCTAGACGAACTAATTGGAGGTTTAACGAATCCCTACTAAATAACACAAAACATACTGCCCTTATAACCTCTTATCTTGAGGAGTACTTCCTAATAAATAATACCCCTGAGATATCCCCACAAATCTTGTGGGACACCCACAAAGCGTTTATCAGGGGCAGGCTGATTGGTCTCTGCTCCTTCCTAAAAAAAGAATCAGAGAAAAAGCTCAATGACTTGCTGTCAAAAATTCATATGGCAGAGAAAGCTCATAAACAATCCCTGACAGATCAGCAACTAGCGGATCTTTCTTCTCTTAGAGCTCAATTAAAAAAATTTTTAAATGAACGCTCAGCAAAATTTTTCTTGTCTGTTCAACAGAAGTTTTTTGCCCATGGCAATAAAGCCTCTAAGTACATGATGAATCGCATTAAACAGAGAAGAAATTCCCGCTATGTCCAATCTCTTAGGTCTCAGCAAGGTACTTTAATGTTCAAGGCTGAGGAGATAGCCGATCAATTCAGGGTATTTTACAACTCCCTCTACAATCTTCCAGTCCCTGACCTACCTGACCCTTCTAAAAGCAGAGAAAACAATATCAATTATTTTCTAGATACCCTTGACCTCCCAGTCTTATCCTCAATACAACGAGAATCTTTAAGCAAACCCTTTACTATCTCTGAACTAGAAACTGCCATCAAATCAACCCCCAAAGGTAAATGTCCTGGCCCGGATGGTCTCCCTATAACTTATTTCTCAACCTTCAAAAATACACTTCTACCATATCTATTGCCTATTTGTAATCTAGCTATGTCTAATACCCCACTTTCACCCGATATGACTAAGGCCACTATAATAATAATACCCAAAGAGGGAAAAGATCCCACATTGTGTTCCAACTATAGCCCAATTTCCCTACTTAATGTAGATCTTAAACTTATTGCCAAGATGTTGGCCACTAGGTTGCAAAATTTCCTACCTGAGCTAATCCATCCAGACCAGGTAGGTTTTGTGAAGGGAAGAGAGGGGAAGGACAACACCGCAAAAATACTAGATTCTTTATATTATGCCTCCCATAGACACACTCCCTTGGTCCTGATTGGCACGGACGCCGAGAAAGCATTTGATAGAGTGGATTGGATTTACATTAGATTGACTCTGTCAAAATTTCAACTCCCAGAATCATATATAAATGCAGTATTTGCAATGTACACGTGCTCCTCGGCGTCTGTGTCGGTCAATGGATTATTGTCCTCCTGCTTTACCATTAGAAATGGGACGAGACAGGGGTGCCCCCTCTCACCCCTCTTATTTGTGCTAATAATGGAAACCCTCTTGCAAACTCTTAGACAAAGTAATGACATTAAAGGTCTGAAAGTTGGAACCCGAGAATTCAAATTAGCAGCCTTCGCGGATGACTTATTAATCATCACTACCAATCCACATAAATCCATGCCCAAGATCCTATCTACACTTAGCCTTTTCGGTTCCCTTTCTAATTTCAAGATTAATCCTTCCAAATCCCAAGTGCTACATATAGGCTTATCTCCTGCTAATATCTCCTCCCTACAAATGAACTCCCCATTTAATTGGCAAACCCAACAATTAACCTATTTAGGGGTCAAACTATCCCCCCATTTAACTGACTTATTCAGACTAAACTATAAACCCCTTTTAGCATCTATGCAAAAGCAGTTGGAATCCCTGTATTCTCATTATCTATCATGGTTTGGTAGAAAAAATATCTTTATGTCCCTGATTATGCCGAAACTCACCTACCTGATGCAAGTTCTTCCTATTGAAATACCTAAAACATAGTTTGCCTCTTTAAATAAAACTATTCGCAAGTTTATTTGGCTAGGTAAAAGCCCGCGCATCTCTTTTGATACACTAACTAAGTCAAGAGCTTCAGGTGGTATTGGTCTCCCTGACCCGGAAACCTATATGAAAGCTATCCAGTAGTGTTGAGTAGTGTTGAGCGAACAGTTCGAGCATAGTTCGGGTCCGTACCGAATTTTGGGGTGTTCGTGACACGGACCCGAACCCGAACTTTTTCGTAAAAGTTCGGGTTCGGGTTCGTCGTTCGGCATGTATTTTGGCGCATTTTGAAAGGCTGCAAAGCAGCCAATCAACATGCATCATACTACTTGCCCTAAGATGCCATCGCAGCCATGCCTACTATTGGCAAGGCTGTGATTGGCCAAGTGCAGCATGTGACTCAGCCTCTTTATAAGCTTGTGCGCACGTCGGGACGTGCTCACTCCCGATGTGAATAGAACAGGGATAGACGCAGCTGATGCTAGGGCGAGAATAGGCAGGGATAATTGAATAACTGGAAGCAAATTTCTCTCCTCCACCTGTGATTCATCTGAACAACTGCAGCTGAGCTGCTTTTTTGATAGGGATTGGCTATTTTTAGAGTGGCCAGAGTGATTTTTCCATCCACATGTACCTGGGCTGACCGCTGGCCGCCATTTTGCGACTTGTAGTGCTGCAGCAGAAGCTGCCACAGTGTGCATTCCAAAGCTCCAAACAAGTCAGACATCTACACCTGGGATTCAGACCAATAGCGATTTAGCAGCACAGTCCAAGGCTATTTTTTTTAAAGGTTGTGCAGACCATTTTGTGGCACATGTTGCTGGGCTGATAGGCGGCGGCCATCTTGGGACTAGTGCTGCAGCACAATCTCTCCCAACGTCCATTAATCACTTGTAATAGTGGTCTGTGCCATAGAAATCCTACATCAGGGACTTGGGTGTGCTTGTGTCACCCCTACTAATACCAGTCCACCTGTAATCCATACAGTGAAAAGCCATAAAGTATTCCAGTGAGGGAATTTTTTTTTTATTTAAAAAAGGCCAAGTTAGTTTATCTGGCGTTCAATATACTAGATACAGTTAGGCCTGCGTTTCATACATCTGGAATTAGCAAACTAATGTGCTGGGGTTGGGAAAACATATATGTACCCATACTAGAATCTGTCAAAGAAAGCGGTACTCACATATAACAGTCATTCCATCTGTAATCCATACAGTCAAAAGACTGAAAGTATTCCAGTGAGGGAATTTTTTTTATTTAAAAAAGGCCAAGTTAGTTTATCTGGCGTTCAATATACTAGATACAGTTAGGCCTGCGTTTCATACATCTGGAATTAGCAAACTAATGTGCTGGGGTTGGGAAAACATATATGTACCCATACTAGAATCTGTCAAAGAAAGCGGTACTCACATATAACAGTCATTCCATCTGTAATCCATACAGTCAAAAGACTGAAAGTATTCCAGTGAGGGAATTTTTTTTATTTAAAAAAGGCCAAGTTAGTTTATCTGGCGTTCAATATACTAGATACAGTTAGGCCTGCGTTTCATACATCTGGAATTAGCAAACTAATGTGCTGGGGTTGGGAAAACATATATGTACCCATACTAGAATCTGTCAAAGAAAGCGGTACTCACATATAACAGTCATTCCATCTGTAATCCATACAGTCAAAAGACTGAAAGTATTCCAGTGAGGGAATTTTTTTTTTATTTAAAAAAGGCCAAGTTAGTTTATCTGGCGTTCAATATACTAGATACAGTTAGGCCTGCATTTCATACATCTGGAATTAGCAAACTAATGTGCTGGGGTTGGGAAAACATATATGTACTTATACTAGAATCTGTCAAAGAAAGCGGTACTCACATATAACAGTCATTCCATCTGTAATCCATACAGTCAAAAGACTGAAAGTATTCCAGTGAGGGAATTTTTTTTATTTAAAAAAGGCCAAGTTAGTTTATCTGGCGTTCAATATACTAGATACAGTTAGGCCTGCGTTTCATACATCTGGAATTAGCAAACTAATGTGCTGGGGTTGGGAAAACATATATGTACCCATACTAGAATCTGTCAAAGAAAGCGGTACTCACATATAACAGTCATTCCATCTGTAATCCATACAGTCAAAAGACTGAAAGTATTCCAGTGAGGGAATTTTTTTTTTATTTAAAAAAGGCCAAGTTAGTTTATCTGGCGTTCAATATACTAGATACAGTTAGGCCTGCGTTTAATACATCTGGAATTAGCAAACTAATGTGCTGGGGTTGGGAAAACATATATGTACCCATACTAGAATCTGTCAAAGAAAGCGGTACTCACATATAACAGTCATTCCATCTGTAATCCATACAGTCAAAAGACTGAAAGTATTCCAGTGAGGGAATTTTTTTTTTATTTAAAAAAGGCCAAGTTAGTTTATCTGGCGTTCAATATACTAGATACAGTTAGGCCTGCGTTTCATACATCTGGAATTAGCAAACTAATGTGCTGGGGTTGGGAAAACATATATGTACCCATACTAGAATCTGTCAAAGAAAGCGGTACTCACATATAACAGTCATTCCATCTGTAATCCATACAGTCAAAAGACTGAAAGTATTCCAGTGAGGGAATTTTTTTTTTATTTAAAAAAGGCCAAGTTAGTTTATCTGGCGTTCAATATACTAGATACAGTTAGGCCTGCGTTTCATACATCTGGAATTAGCAAACTAATGTGCTGGGGTTGGGAAAACATATATGTACCCATACTAGAATCTGTCAAAGAAAGCGGTACTCACATATAACGGTCATTCCATCTGTAATCCATACAGTCAAAAGACTGAAAGTATTCCAGTGAGGGAATTTTTTTTATTTAAAAAAGGCCAAGTTAGTTTATCTGGCGTTCAATATACTAGATACAGTTAGGCCTGCGTTTCATACATCTGGAATTAGCAAACTAATGTGCTGGGGTTGGGAAAACATATATGTACCCATACTAGAATCTGTCAAAGAAAGCGGTACTCACATATAACAGTCATTCCATCTGTAATCCATACAGTCAAAAGACTGAAAGTATTCCAGTGAGGGAATTTTTTTTATTTAAAAAAGGCCAAGTTAGTTTATCTGGCGTTCAATATACTAGATACAGTTAGGCCTGCGTTTCATACATCTGGAATTAGCAAACTAATGTGCTGGGGTTGGGAAAACATATATGTACCCATACTAGAATCTGTCAAAGAAAGCGGTACTCACATATAACAGTCATTCCATCTGTAATCCATACAGTCAAAAGACTGAAAGTATTCCAGTGAGGGAATTTTTTTTATTTAAAAAAGGCCAAGTTAGTTTATCTGGCGTTCAATATACTAGATACAGTTAGGCCTGCGTTTCATACATCTGGAATTAGCAAACTAATGTGCTGGGGTTGGGAAAACATATATGTACCCATACTAGAATCTGTCAAAGAAAGCGGTACTCACATATAACAGTCATTCCATCTGTAATCCATACAGTCAAAAAACTGAAAGTATTCCAGTGAGGGGATTTTGCTTATAAAAAATAATATATTTCATTGTGGTGCGAGTTGAATCGCAACAATGAAGAAAAATACTATTAAGGGACGAGGACGCGGTCGTGGTGGTGTCCGTGGAGCCTCTGTTGCTGGTAGAGGACGTGGCCGTTCGGCCCCAGGCGCACACAGTAGGGAACGAACTCCCTCAACTAGCCGGCAGAATGTACCGCAATATCTCGTGGGGCCCAGTGACGCTCTTAGGATGGTAAGGCCTGAGCAGGTACAGGCATTAATCGATTGGGTGGCCGACAGTGCTTCCAGCACGTTCACCACATGGTCTTCCACCCAGTCTTCTGCGGAAAGCGCACAGGTGGCACCTGAAAACCAAGCCCATCAGTCTGTCACATCACCCCCAAGCATATCAGGGAAACGGTCTGAGCCACAAGTTATGCAGCAGTCTCTTCTTCTGTTTGAAGACTCTGCTTCCAGGGTTTCCCAGGGGCGTCCACCTAGCCCTTCCCCAGTGGAGGAAGACATACCATGCACTGACGCACAACCACTTATGTCTCCAGATGAAGAGGACATGGGAATACCACCACAGCAGAGTCACCGACTCTCTGATGATGACGAAACACAGGTGCCCACTGCCGCGTCTTTTTGCAGTGTGCAGACTGAACAGGAGGAGGTCAGGGAGGGAGACTGGGTGGAAGACGATGCAGAGGACGATGAGGTCTTAGACCCCACATGGACTGAAGGTCGTGGCGATGACTTTCACAGTTCAGAGGAAGAGGTAGTGGTGAGACCGAGACAACAGCGAAGCCAAAGAGGGAGCAGGGGGCCAAAGCAGACAAGCCGCCGCCCCCAGAGTTCGCCTGCTACTGGACATCGCCAACAGGGACCCAGCCCCACAAAGGCAGCTTCAAAGAGTTCCCTGGCATGGCACTTCTTTAAACAATGTCCTACCGACAAGACCCGAGTGACTTGCACGCTCTGCCATCAGAGCCTGAGGCGAGGCATTAACGTTCTGAACCTCAGCACAACCTGCATGACCAGGCATCTACATGCAAAGCATGAACTGCAGTGGGGTACACACCTTAAAAACCAGGCACTCGCTGAGGCTCCCCCTGCTCCCTCTACCGCTGCTGCCTCGGCTTCCGCCTCGAGAGGAATGTTGCCACCTGCCGAGCAGCAAACAGAGGATGTGCCACCGACACCACCACCACCGCCACCGTCAACTAGCGTCTCCACTATATCACACAGCAGCGTTCAGCTCTCAATATCTCAAACCTTAGAGAGGAAGCGCAAATTCCCCCCGAGTCACCCTCGAGCCCTTGGCCTGAACGCCAGCATTTCTAAACTGCTGGCCTTTGAAATGCTGTCATTCCGGCTGGTGGACACAGACAGCTTCAAACAGCTGATCGCCATGGCTGTCCCGCAGTATGTGGTTCCCAGCCGCCACTACTTCTCCAAAACAGCCGTGCCTTCCCTGCACATGCAAGTGTCCGATAAAATCAAGTGTGCACTGCGCAACGCCATTTGTGGCAAGGTCCACCTAACCACAGATACGTGGACCAGTAAGCACGGCCAGGGACGCTATATCTCACTAACTGCACACTGGATGAATGTAGTGGCGGCTGGGCCCCCGGCGGACAGTTCCTTGGCGCACGTCCTTCCGCCCCCTAGGATCGCAGGGCATCATTCTCTGCCTGCTGTAGCCTCCTCCTCCTACTCGGCTTCCTCCTCCACTGCTTCCACCAGCTCATCCGGTCAGCCACACACCTTCACCACCAACTTCAGCACAGCCCGGGGTAAACGTCAGCAGGCCATTCTGAAACTCATATGTTTGGGGGACAGGCAGGCCCCACACCGCACAGGAGTTGTGGCGGGGTATTGAACAACAGACCGACGAGTGGTTTCTGCCGAGTGGTTTCTATGCGATAATGGGCGAAATCTCGTGGCAGCTCTGGGACTAGCCGGTTTGACGCACATCCCTTGCCTGGCGCATGTGCTGAACTTGGTGGTGCAGAGGTTCATTCACCACTACCCCAACATGTCAGAGCTGCTGCATAAAGTGCGGGCCGTCTGTGCGCGCTTCCGCCGTTCACATCCTGCCGCTGCTCGCCTGTCTGCGCTACAGCGGAACTTCGGCCCTCCCGCTCACCGCCTCATATGTGACGTGCCCACCCGGTGGAACTCCACCTTGCACATGCTGGAGAGACTGTGCGAGCAGCAGCAGGCCATAGTGGAGTTTCAGCTGCAGCACGCTCGCGTCAGTCGTACTGCCGAACAGCACCACTTCACCACCAATGATTGGGCCTCCATGCGAGACCTGTGTGCCCTGCTGCGCTGTTTCGAGTACTCCACCAACATGGCCAGTGGCGATGACACTGTTATCAGCGTTACAATACCACTTCTATGTCTCCTTGAGAAAACACTTAGGGCAATGATGTTAGAGGAGGTGGCCCAGGTGGAGGAGGAGGATGAGGGCTCGTTTCTAACACTTTCGGGCCAGTCTGTTCGAAGTGGCTCAGCGGGAGGTTTGTTTAAGCAGCAGAGGACAGGTTCACAAGTCGCCAGCCAAGGCACTGTACTGGAGGACGAGGAGGAGGAGGAGGTGGAGGGGGACGAGGATGACGCAAGTTCACAGCGGGGTGGCAGCCCAGGCCCATCACTGGTGCGTGGCTGGGGGGATACGGTGGACGATGACGATACGCCTCCCACAGAGGACAGCTTGTCCTTACCCATGGGTAGCCTGGCCCACATGAGCGAATATATGCTCCAATGCCTGCGCAACGACAGCAGAGTTGCCCACGTTTTAACGTGTGCAGACTACTGGGTGGCCACCCTGCTGGATCCCCGGTATAAAGACAATGTGCCCACTTTAATTCCTGAACTGGAGCGCGACCGTAAGATGCGCGAGTACAAGCGCACGCTGATAGAGGCGCTCTTGAGAGCATTCCCACATGTCACAGGGGAACAGGTGGAAGGTGAAGGCAGAGGAGTGGCAAGAGGTCGCCAACGCAGCTGTGTCACGGCCAGCTCATCTGAGGGCAGGGTTAGCATGGCAGAAATGTGGAAAAGTTTTGTCTCCACGCCACAGCTATCTGCACCGACACCTGATACGGAACGTGTTAGCAGGAGGCAGCATTTCACTAACATGGTTGAACAGTTTGTCTGCACACCCCTCCACATCCTGACGGATGGTTCGGCCCCATTCAACTACTGGGTTTCGAAATTGTCCACGTGGCCAGAGTTAGCATGTTATGCCTTGGAGGTGCTTTCCTGCCCGGCGGCCAGCGTTTTATCTGAACGCGTATTCAGCACGGCAGGGGGCGTCATTACTGACAAGCGCAGCCGCCTGTCCACAGCCAACGTGGACAAGCTGACCTTCATAAAGATGAACCAGGCATGGATCCCACAGGACCTGTCCCTCCCTTGTGCAGAGTAGTCCTTATTAACTGCCTAAAACATGTCTTGTTGTGCTACGGGCCACTTCTTTATTTGATACAAATTTTATGAAACCCACAGTTGAATGAAACTCTTCTCTGTCTGGGCGCCGGGGCCTAACCAGATGAAAGTGGCCGGTTAAACTAACGGGTGACATGAAGCCATAACCTCTGCCATGCTACCTCTGTCTTCTGTCTGGGTGCTGAGGCCTAAGTCAAATAAAGCGGTCTTCTGCTGTGCTGGGGGATATGAAGCTAATCTCTGACCTCTCTCCTCTGTCTGGGTCCAAAGGCCTAAATCACTGAAAGAGGCCTTCTCCTGTGGTGTGTGATATGATGCCAGAATATGTGCTGTGGGGCCTCTCTCCTCTTCCTGGGTGCAGGGGTCAAATAAACTAAATTGTGGCCTACTCCTGTGGTGGTTGATATGATGCCTGATTCTCTGATGTGGAACCTCTCTCCTCTGTTTGGGTGAAGGGGTCAAAGTAACTAAATGGTGGCTTCTCCTGTGGTGGCTGATATGATGCCAGAATATGTGCTGTGGTGCCTCTCTCCTCTTCCTGGGTGCAGGGGTCAAAGTAACTCAATGGTGGCTTCTCCTGTGGTGGCTGATATGATGCCAGAATATGTGCTGTGGTGCCTCTCTCCTCTGTCTGGGTCCAAAGGCCTAAATCACTGAAAGAGGCCTTCTCCTGTGGTGTGTGATATGATGCCTGAATATGTGCTGTGGTGCCTCTCTCCTCTTCCTGGGTGCGGGGGTCAAAGTAACTCAATGGTGGCTTCTCCTGTGGTGGCTGATATGATGCCAGAATATGTGCTGTGGTGCCTCTCTCCTCTTCCTGGGTGCGGGGGTCAAAGTAACTCAATGGTGGCTTCTCCTGTGGTGGCTGATATGATGCCAGAATATGTGCTGTGGGGCCTCTCTCCTCTTCCTGGGTGCAGGGGTCAAAGTAACTCAATGGTGGCTTCTCCTGTGCTGATTGATATGAAGCTGATGGTTGTGCCATCTGACATGGTTGCCGGGGTCCCATTAAATTGTGGCCTACTCCTGTGGTGGTTGATATGATGCCTGATTCTCTGATGTGGAACCTCTCTCCTCTGTTTGGGTGAAGGGGTCAAAGTAACTAAATGGTGGCTTCTCCTGTGGTGGCTGATATGATGCCAGAATATGTGCTGTGGGGCCTCTCTCCTCTTCCTGGGTGCAGGGGTCAAAGTAACTCAATGGTGGCTTCTCCTGTGGTGGCTGATATGATGCCAGAATATGTGCTGTGGTGCCTCTCTCCTCTTCCTGGGTGCGGGGGTCAAAGTAACTCAATGGTGGCTTCTCCTGTGGTGGCTGATATGATGCCAGAATATGTGCTGTGGTGCCTCTCTCCTCTTCCTGGGTGCGGGGGTCAAAGTAACTCAATGGTGGCTTCTCCTGTGGTGGCTGATATGATGCCAGAATATGTGCTGTGGTGCCTCTCTCCTCTTCCTGGGTGCAGGGGTCAAAGTAACTAAATGGTGGCTTCTCCTGTGGTGGTTGATATGATGCCTGATTCTCTGCTGTGAAACCTCTCTCCTCCATCTGGGTGTAGGGGTCAAAGTCTTTCAAAGTCGCCTTCTCCTGTGCTGATTGATATAAAGCTGATGGTTGTGCCATCTGACATGGTTGCCAGGGTCTAATTCAATGGGGGCCTACTCCTGTGGTGGGTGATCTAAATGCCTGATTCTCTGCTGTGAAACCTCTCTCCTCCGTCTGGGTGTAGGGGTCAAAGTCTTTCAAAGTCGCCTTCTCCTGTGCTGATTGATATGAAGCTGATGGTTGTGCCATCTGACATGGTTGCCGGGGTCCCATTAAATTGTGGCCTACTCCTGTGGTGGTTGATATGATGCCTGATTCTCTGATGTGGAACCTCTCTCCTCTGTTTGGGTGAAGGGGTCAAAGTAACTAAATGGTGGCTTCTCCTGTGGTGGCTGATATGATGCCAGAATATGTGCTGTGGGGCCTCTCTCCTCTTCCTGGGTGCAGGGGTCAAAGTAACTCAATGGTGGCTTCTCCTGTGGTGGCTGATATGATGCCAGAATATGTGCTGTGGTGCCTCTCTCCTCTTCCTGGGTGCGGGGGTCAAAGTAACTCAATGGTGGCTTCTCCTGTGGTGGCTGATATGATGCCAGAATATGTGCTGTGGTGCCTCTCTCCTCTTTCTGGGTGCGGGGGTCAAAGTAACTCAATGGTGGCTTCTCCTGTGGTGGCTGATATGATGCCAGAATATGTGCTGTTGTGCCTCTCTCCTCTTCCTGGGTGCAGCGGTCAAAGTAACTAAATGGTGGCTTCTCCTGTGGTGGTTGATATGATGCCTGATTCTCTGCTGTGAAACCTCTCTCCTCCATCTGGGTGTAGGGGTCAAAGTCTTTCAAAGTCGCCTTCTCCTGTGCTGATTGATATAAAGCTGATGGTTGTGCCATCTGACATGGTTGCCAGGGTCTGATTCAATGGGGGCCTACTCCTGTGGTGGGTGATCTAAATGCCTGATTCTCTGCTGTGAAACCTCTCTCCTCCGTCTGGGTGTAGGGGTCAAAGTCTTTCAAAGTCGCCTTCTCCTGTGCTGATTGATATGAAGCTGATGGTTGTGCCATCTGACATGGTTGCCGGGGTCCCATTAAATTGGGGCCTACTCCTGTGGTGGGTGATCTAAATGCCTGATTCTCTGCTTTGAAACCTCTCTCCTCCGTCCGGGTGTAGGGGTCAAAGTCTGTCAAAGTCGCCTTCTCCTGTGCTGATTGATATAAAGCTTATGCTTGTGCCATCTGACATGGTTGCCGGGGTCTGATTCAATGGTGGCCTACTCCTGTGGTGGGTGATCTAAATGCCTGATTCTCTGCTGTGTAACCTCTCTCCTCCGTCTGGGTGTAGGGGTCAAAGTAACTAAATGGTGGCCTACTCCTGTGGTGGGTGATATGATGCCTGGTTCTCTGCTGTGGGACCTCTCTCCTTTGTCTGGGTGCTGTGGTCAAAATAATAGTAAGTGACCTTCTCCATTGGTGGGTGACTTGAAGCCTGATTCTGTGCTATGGGACCTCACTCCAATTAATATTGTTTAATTTTTATTTATTTTATGTTAACTCATCATTTCCCTATCTACATTTGTTTGCAGGGGATTTAACTACATTTTGCTGCCTTTTGCAGCCCTCTAGCCCTTTCCGGGTGTGTTTTACAGCCTTTTTAGTGCCCAAAAGTTCGGGTCCCCATTGACTTCTATGGGGTTCGGGTTCGGGATGAAGTTCGGGTCGAGTTCGGATCCCGAACCCGAACATTTTTCGAAAGTTCGGCCGAACTCGTCGAACCCGAACATCCAGGTGTTCGCTCAACTCTACTATCCAGCTCTCTAGAGTTATAGATTTTATTAGAGAACCAGCTCACAAACTCTGGCCCAAATTAGAAAATGCGCTACTCCCATCCCCAATTCGGGCCCTTTTATTAGCTGATAAGCCACTTCCTCCGCTTAGTTCAATCACCAACCCACTAACTCGCAACACTCTAAAGATTTGGCGGTGGTTCACAACTGTTGAGGAACGGTTGAGACGTCTGCATATATCCATGCATGCCTGCAAACACGTGCGGGCATGTATGGTATATATGTGCATACATTAAGCACTGCATCATGGGGTGATGTGCGCAGATGTGCCAAGCATCTGCGCACGTCTGCCCATGGTGATCCCCAGGGGCTCATGGTGGCCCTTGTGGGAAATATGTGGTCCCTGGAAGCTGTGCCCCCTTATAATCCCCCTTATATGTGTCCCCTTATAGTTAGTATATATTTCCTGTATGACCGTGTATATATTGGCCCTGTATGGCAAGTGGGGACATATGCATGTCCCCTGTATGTGATGCCCCAGATATATGCGAGGGTTTGTGTATATATAGATATGTGTGTATGTATTTGCACACGTGTCTATGTATATACACTTATGTCAGCATGACAGTATGTATGTGGGCTTATTGCTGCCCATTCATACCCCCGGTTTTGTATGTGTTTATAGATGTGCCCCAAGCATCTGTGGATATATATATATATATATATATATAGAGATAGAAGAAGTCGGACTGCACTCCAAAATAATAGTGAAATACACGGTTTATTCACCCATAGTATGGCAAACTTGCGACGTTTCGACTCACCAGAGCCTTCCTCAAGCATTTTCTCCTCCTTCTATATATATATATATATATATGGGCCTATAACTGCCCATGTATGCCCCAGGTTTATAATGATTATATATGTGTATATAGATGCGCCCCAAGTATCTATTTACATATATATACTTAAATGCCCCCCAGAGGGACAGCGTTTAGCCAGTTCCTGCAGATGGCTGGTGACTTCAAAGGCTAAGAAATCAGTTGCCTTTTGTTGATTTTATCAGCCTAGTTACTTATGTTTGGGACAGGGCTGGGTGTGTGGTGTTGCTAGCCTCAGGGGGCCAACTGGCAGTCCTGAGTGCAGGTATACGTCACAGTGACACTATGATGTTACATCCCTGAGGAAGGAGGAGGGGGGCTGGTTTTGGGCTATAAAGCCCCAAACACAGCAGAGGTGCGGCCTCTTGCAACCAGACTACAATCAGAGACGCAGGGGAGAGAGCAGCTTCATGATGACCACCTGGATAAGGACTAAGTATACCTGTGTAGCCCCTACCTACTCCTCACATATCACCCCTGGTCCTGTTGCCCTGTGTGCTGGTAACCCCTGATGGACCCTGGTGCCATATCCCTGGTCCCTGACCCAGCACCACCTCCCCTGATTAACCCTTTCCCTGCCAGGCTTAACCCCTGGTTTACCCTGGTCCATGTGTGCTGGTAACCCCTGCTCAAACCCTGCCACACACCCCCCCTCACTGTACACTTGCAGGGTATTTACCCTTGCATTGCTGTACAGTTATGTTATTATCCCCATTGTTAACCCTTTGTGTTTGTGGTCGGCTTACACCCCTGTAAGGCCACCGTTAACCCTCGGCGTACCCCATAGGGATAGTATAGGACTAGATGGGTGGGCTGTTATATACTTGTATGTGTGAACTGTATAGTTAGTTTGTGGGTGGAATTTGGGAACGTGTAGTGTAGTTGAGTACTGTATATTTAGTGCTGTATTGTTAGTGTATTGCGTAGTGTATTGTTAATAAATACCGTTATATTTGTAACTATCTGTGTAATGTATAGTTATTGGCGATAGTTAGTTAGTAAGGCGCATGCAGCTAGCGTAGTGATTAGTGTAAAGCATAGCGAAAGTATTGTTATTATTATATAAAGGCATAAATGGGCGGAGTCATCAATAGATGGCTCCTCCCATTTATGAATATTAATTATCGATATTTGCATAAATATTGGTGATTAATATTCCCCCTTTACATTGGCGAGTCAGGCCCACTGCTTAGATTTTGAAATCTGTGTTTGGTTTTGAGGTTAGAGGTCGGTCATCCTGTGAATTGTCAGGCAAGAGAGACGTGGTCAGCGCGTCTGAGCGTCTAGGACCTGATAATTCGGACAGGTAACGCGACTCTTCCTTACAGCACCAAGCGCAGATCAAAATCTTTAGCAGAGAATCTATAATCTGTTCTGTGAATTAATATTTTGCTATTTGCTTTGCACGGTCACTGCATCGCTCAAGTGATTGCAAGGGAGAAGCGGACACGTCACTGAAGGAGATCCATCTTCGTGGGAGCGGCGTACAAGTCCGGCTGGGGAAGAAGCGATCCGGGAAAATGGACTTCTTCCAAGCAGCTGCGAGGTACGGCGCCAAGGAGAAGATGGACACTCATCAAACGGTGAGTATGGACTTCCCCACACTGCAACACTTGAGCAGACACAGCACATTTAACCCCATCCTCCCCACTACATACAAGTCAGCAGAAATGCTGTTGTCCGATTTGTTGGCACAGGCTTGTAGTTACGACAAGCTTTGTGTTAACAAACGGACGGTTTTGAACAAGGCCACCAAACGGCTTCGGATGCTAGCCAAACTCGTTCATACGTTTGAGGCTAGCATCTGTAAGCCAAAGGAAGTGGCGCTGGTGTCTCAGTCAACGGAGACAATTCCTCCGGCCATTCACTGCCAGTGCTGTACCAGTGATTCGGACCAGGTTTCGGCATTGCAGGCACAGCTGGCAGAGAATGTGCAGTCTACTGTTGACCGAGATGCGCAGGTGGCTAGGATAGAGTCACAGTTAGTAGAGCTGCAGAGGCAGAAGGAGGAAATTGAGGCTAAGTTGACTCAGTCTTATACTGAGGTCAAGGCCTTCAAGGAGCGGACTGCCTCTACTGACGTGACGGTAGCCAAATTGAAGGCTGAGGTTGCTGTAAGGTCCCAGCTAATGTCTGGCATGCAACAGGTTATCACCAAGTTCGTGCCGGCCCTTTCTTTTTCCGTAAAGCCAGGGTAGGAATCTCCCAAAATGTTGCCCTGTGCAGGGCCACAAGGGGGGAGAGTAGTCTGTGACCGGTCTGATCATCAGGTCAAGCCGGTCCAGACTAACAGAGATTTTTCCCTGACTTTGGGAAAAAGAACTGTGAAGAGTGCGTCCCTGAGGATGGTACAATTCAGGAGAAGGGAGCACGGCTGCAGTGT
Source organism: Bufo bufo (assembly GCF_905171765.1). Classification (NCBI taxonomy): domain Eukaryota; kingdom Metazoa; phylum Chordata; class Amphibia; order Anura; family Bufonidae; genus Bufo; species Bufo bufo. The sequence continues at coordinate 181,733,034 of NC_053393.1, read as the reverse complement.
AGATGGACCTAAGCCATGCAGAGCAAACTACAGATGTTGTGCATGTGGTGGCCTAGGTCACATAGCGAGACACTGCAAAACACACAGGACAGGAAACCAAGTCACATGTTTCAGGTGTGGGAACAAAGGACACATTGCAAGGAATTGCCCTTGTGCAAGTAATTGCAATGTGTCCAACAGTATCAGCCAGGTAACAAATTGTGCAGTGGGGTCTAGTCAGCCTGGCCATAACGGGGTTACCTCTCGGCAGCATCACCGGCTGCTGAGGGGTCAGGGTGGCCAAGCTAGGCTAGGCAACATTTGACACCCCTGTACTATTTGTTACACCGTTTGTTCCCTGTGTATGTCCATGTTGTGTGTTTTTGTTATCTGTTTGTAAGTTTTTCTTGATGTTGATGGTGGTAGTCCTTGTCTACGGATGTGTTCTACCATGCTGATATATGTAGTGTTGTAAGTCCCGTCTGCTGTCTTTGTTTCATTCTGTGTCCCCTTGGAGTGGAACAGTGTTATACTGTGGATCAAGAGCGTATAGGTTCGCGAGCAGATAATATCACACGGGAAATCCTGCTGGTCGGGAGAAGGCATAAGGACCTTCTCCATGCAGCACACAAAGGATGATGTGATATTGTTCTGGGCAACCAGGGTCTCAGATCGATACAGATAACACTGTTTTGCTCAAGGTTTTCGGTAGGGCTGTGTTGCGCTGGGGACTGGGGCGAACAGACAACATTGGTGTAATGTTGTGCTGCGCACTTGATTCTAGTCCGAGCAGGCGGCACAGCTCTGATAGGGATTGGACGCAGAGTGTTTGGCAGCAGAGTGTGGACTGTGTTCTTGTGTTGTGGGGTCCTGGGGAGCCAGGGCATGACTATGCCATTGGTTCTGCAGGCCTCCACAGGACGGGATCACAGGGGGAAGTCAGCCTGGGTGCACACGAGTGGACAGGGATGCGGTGCCCTCAATAACAAGATGGTGCTTTGTCCACAGAACTCCAGTTATCCTAACCTAGTAGGGTGGCCATCCTTATCTGTTGGTGCAGAGGGATGTATAGCTATCCTCTGAAGGTAGGGTGTTCAGACACCGGTGTTGGGATAACGAGGGGTCCTGTGAGATAAAGGGCAGCCCAATACCTTTCTCTACCCATGGGTCAAAGGTATTGGTGCTGGGAATTTTCACATTTAATTGCAATGTTAGGGGAGAAATTCCCTTGGGAGCGCCTGGTGTTTTCTTCTGCCATAGGTGTGATTTTATATGGAGCGGAAGAAAAACCTAGGAGATGCCACAGAAGAGGCCAGCTATTCCCCCTGACACTGTTGTGAAGCTCCAGAGGATCCCACTGGATTTTGGCAACGAAGCGACCTCTACCTAGAGGTGTTATAGCAATGAAGACTGTGCCACAATCCAGCGGGAGCATTATTTAAGGCTCTGGAGAAAGACTTGGGAGACGTTCGGGTGGAAGAACTTATTCAATTGTTTCACCCAGTGAAACTTCTTCTGGTTCTGGTCATCGTAATCGGAGGGTCAAGGGACTTATTGACCAAATACACCAGAACCAGACAGAACTTTACAGAACTATCCGGAGGAGGAAGCTCAGGACATAACTCAAACATTGTTCTTGTAGCCAAATATTGTATGGACACACTTTGTTTCCTATGAGGGTTCGGGACGTATAACTTGTACTACCCCGAAACCCCATAGCACATTGTATTTATTGATTTTGTTTGTCGGTTGATTGTATACCCATGGACACTCTAGGTGCAAATGTGTGACAGACCACCCAATTTGGCTGTACACATTTGCATCCTATAGTCGTTTCCCATTGACACAGGGGTCTGCGACCTACCTGTGTCTTTGGAGGTGTAGAGATATGCCAGGTTGCATGAGTCTCTATGGGTACACACATTTAATGGAATTTGGTGGTGTTGGGAGGGATGTGACATGTATTTTGTGTGAATGGGGATAAGGTTAGGTCACGATAGGGACAGGCATCATTCATTTGCCACCTTGAACCCTGAAACAATGAAGTTCTTAAGGGAAGGGCTGGATGTGTAGTGTGGCGGAGGTGTTCTCCGCAGTAGAATTTAGGTACTATGACATCACCGCTTGAGTCTGACCTGCCTTGTAAAAACCTATTAATCTGTCCACGGGAGAACCGCACCCATCAAGATGGAAACAGACGTTGGATAGAAGAAAGTTGGGACTGAGGTTGTGAGGGTGAACCCGCTCCAGATGCCTTGGAAGCGCGCCATACCTGAAGATCGGCAGAACTACCGAGAGACTGTGGGGGTGTGGTCACTCCAAAGTGGGCGTGGCCGACACCAAGAGACTGTTAAAGAAAGGCCAGTTAAAGACTGTAAGGGTGAACCCACTCCAGAATTGGGGGGGACGAAGATACCTGAAGATCGGCAGAATTACCGAGAGACTGTGGGGGTGTGGTCACTCCAAAGTGGGCGTGGCCGACACCAAGAGACTGTTAAAGAAAGGCCAGTTAAAGACTGTAAGGGTGAACTCACTTCAAAATTGGGGGGTGGACGAAGATACCTGAAGATCGGCAGAATTACCGAGAGACTGTGGGGGTGTGGTCACTCCAAAGTGGGGGTGGCCGACACTAAAAGACTGTTAAAGAGACTGTGGGTGTGTGGTATCCTAAAGATGTCAAGAAGAAGACGGTGTATCCTGTGGATGGAGGAGTAGGTTACGGTAAAGGGCAGGTCAGAGGAAGAGGGATGTCTAAGTACCTAAAGATCAGTGTGCACTACAGTTCTTCCTGAACTTCCACCAAAGATGGGGTTGAAGGGGCGCAAATATATCTCAACCCGTTCCCCCAAGATATTGTCGTATTATAGTTCGACAACAGGGGGATTGTTGAGGAACGGTTGAGACGTATGCATATATCCATGCATGCCTGCAAACACGTACGGGCATGTATGGTATATATGTGCATAAATTAACCACTGCATCATGGGGTGATGTGCGCAGATGTGCCAAGCATCTGCGCACGTCTGCCCATGGTGATCCCCAGGGGCTCATGGTGGCCCTTGTGGGAAATATGTGGTCCCTGGAAGCTGTGCCCCCTTATAATCCCCCTTATATGTGTCCCCTTATAGTTAGTATATATTTCCTGTATGACCGTGTATATATTGGCCCTGTATGGCAAGTGGGGACATATGCATGTCCCCTGTATGTGATGCCCCAGATATATGCGAGGGTGTGTGTATATATAGATATGTGTGTATGTATTTGCACACGTGTCTATGTATATACACTTATGTCAGCATGACAGTATGTATGTGGGCTTATTGCTGCCCATTCATACCCCCGGTTTTGTATGTGTTTATAGATGTGCCCCAAGCATCTGTGGATATATATATATATATATATATATATATGGGCCTATAGCTGCCCATGTATGCCCCAGGTTTATAATGAGTATATATGTGTATATAGATGCGCCCCAAATATCTATTTACATATATATACTTAAATGCCCCCCAGAGGGACAGCGTTTAGCCAGTTCCTGCAGATGGCTGGTGACTTCAAAGGCTAAGAAATCAGTTGCCTTTTGTTGATTTTATCAGCCTAGTTACTTATGTTTGGGACAGGGCTGGGTGTGTGGTGTTGCTAGCCTCAGGGGGCCAACTGGCAGTCCTGAGTGCAGGTATACGTCACAGTGACACTATGATGTCACATCCCTGAGGAAGGAGAAGGGGGGCTGGTTTTGGGCTATAAAGCCCCAAACACAGCAGAGGCCTCTTGCAACCAGACTACAATCAGAGACGCAGGGGAGAGAGCAGCTTCATGATGACCACCTGGATAAGGCCTAAGTATACCTGTGTAGCCCCTACCTACTCCTCACATATCACCCCTGGTCCTGTTGCCCTGTGTGCTGGTAACCCCTGATGGACCCTGGTGCCATATCCCTGGTCCCTGACCCAGCACCACCTCCCCTGATTAACCCTTTCCCTGCCAGGCTTAACCCCTGGTTTACCCTGGTCCCTGTGTGCTGGTAACCCCTGCTCAAACCCTGCCACACACCCCCCCTCACTGTACACTTGCAGGGTATTTACCCTTGCATTGCTGTACAGTTATGTTATTATCCCCATTGTTAACCCTTTGTGTTTGTGGTCGGCTTACACCCCTGTAAGGCCACCGTTAACCCTCGGCGTACCCCATAGGGATAGTATAGGACTAGATGGGTGGGCTGTTATATACTTGTATGTGTGAACTGTATAGTTAGTTTGTGGGTGGAATTTGGGAACGTGTAGTGTAGTTGAGTACTGTATATTTAGTGCTGTATTGTTAGTGTATTGCGTAGTGTATTGTTAATAAATACCGTTATATTTGTAACTATCTGTGTAATGTGTAGTTATTGGCGATAGTTAGTTAGCAAGGCGCATGCAGCTAGCGTAGTGATTAGTGTAAAGCATAGCGAAAGTATTGTTATTATTATATAAAGGCATAAATGGGCGGAGTCATCAATAGACGGCTCCTCCCATTTATGAATATTAATTATCGATATTTGCATAAATATTGGTGATTAATATTCCCCCTTTACAACAACCAACCCTGAAAGTCCTGCACTCCCATCCCCCCTTTTGCTTATTAAAGATGTTATTGATTTGGCGCCCAAGGAACTAAGAGAGAGCTGCCCAATTACTTTAAGAATTTCAGAGACTGCCATCTCACGACTACTGGACAAAGAGGGCTGTATTCTTCCTATCCCTGATACATGCAAGATGTTAGAAACAAAGATCCATAACCCCTTGGTACAGCACTTCCTCAAGACAGAGGCTCTTCTTTGGGCAAAAAAGATTTCCCAAACAAGAGAATCCAGTTGGTTTGATGTAATGCTTAGTATTAAGATTTATCCACCCAAAACCATTTCCAGAATATATAAACATCTGAAGTCGCCCTCCTCCCCTCCTAAGCCTGCAATTGTGGGTCTCTGGGAAAGAGACTTACAACGTAGCCTGACATCCCAAGAGATCACCAAACTTTTAATTTATCCCCATAGATTATCCAGATGTTTACGCATACAGGAAAATAGTTATAAAATCCTTATGCGCTGGTACAGGACCCCAGATGTAACATGTAGATATAGCTCAACTGCCTCTGACGTCTGCTGGAGATGTCACAATTCGAAAGGCACATTCATGCATATCTGGTGGTCCTGTGACCTAATTAAACCTTGGTGGCATAAAATACTCCAACTTTGTAATCAGATTTGTCAATCATCTCTTCCCTGCTCACCTGAACTAGCCCTGATATCCCTGGGGATGGGTGGTGTGGGATCACACAAATCATCCCTTTTCATACTTTTATTGGCAGCAGCTAGACTACTTTTACCAACACATTGGTTGTCTTCTGATATCCCCAGTATTGACCATTGGATCAATAAGGTAGACCAGATATACAGATTGTAAGAAATATCCCACTGGGAATCCCATTCTAGATCTACCTTTCTGAAGATATGGTCACCATGGAAAATATATAGGGGCTTTGTATAATTGACTATTTCTCTGTTTACCCATTTGAGAACGATCACATGCTTATATTAGGTTGATAAATCCTGATGACCTTATGTTGCTTCTTCTCCTCGTACCAGGGAATATACTTAATTGTATTTGATATTCTGTTTAACCAGAGTCTTATTTAGGTCAAGTCATTTGATATCACCTGTCTACGTTGGGCCAATGTGCCCGCCAATTAGTTTAACATGTGACAATCTTCCGAACATATTTGCTGCATCCTTTTCTGTCACTTGTATTGTTGATACAATTTGTCTTCAAGCCTGTATTTTGCTATGATAAACATAAAATAATAAAAATTGTTAATAAAAAAAAATAAAAAAAATTTTTTCACGACTCTATTGAATTTGATCCGTAGATTTATATGAAAACAAAAAAGCCAGAGATTGGCGATAACTACTCTACAAAAACCCAGGGACTTGGGGGGCATAGGTCTTCCCAACCCCCAACTCTACAACAAAGCGATTCATCTAACCAGAGTTCTAGACTGGTTTAGCAAACCACCTCATAAGTCCTGGGTGGATATGGAGTCCTCCACAACCAAATTCTCACTAAGGGCACTACTGACGGGTAATAAAGAAAAAATTACATCCCTTTCAAATACCAACCAGATCATTAATTCCTCACTCACAGTATGGAAATGGTTCCAAGAATCCAGTTGGGGTTTTCCTCTACCCTCCCCCCTGATTCAAGTGAGAGATGTGCTAGAATTGGCCCCACTAGAATTGAAACAATGTCTTCCCAATTCACTTAAAACATCCCAAATCCCTATTATTTCACTGTTCAATGAAGAAGGGAAGTTAATAAACAAAAAATAAATCGCCTCAATACTCTCCACTTCGGACTCAATTCCTTCTCCAATATCTTTCCTGCACACCTATATTACTAAACACATCCCCCTTCAAACACTTCTCAGACCAATCACCTGGTTTGAAGGATGGATATGCAACCAAACTACAATTAATAAACCAATCTCTCAAATATACAAAAAATCGAATACCACTATTAACATGCCAAAACCAGCTTTTGTTGGCTTATGGGAAAGAGACTTAGAAATATCATTCTCACCACAAGTTTTAAACAAACTATTTATTACCCCACACAAATCTTCAAAATGTGTCCTCATCCAGGAAAATAGCTATAAACTACTCACAAGGTGGTACAGAACCCCCGACATCACATCCAAATACAGTAGCTCAGGATCAGATAAATGTTGGAGGTGCAATGATTCAAGGGGAACTTTTCTCCACATTTGGTGGCTATGCCCTCGTGTATTAAGTTGGTGCAAAGATATATTTGACAGGAGTAACAAAATATGCAAAACCTCAATACCATCAAATCCCCAGTTAGCCTTATTAAGTCTCCCACCGTCTGATTCTAACATCAAAAATTCCTCCATTATTCCACACCCTGCTCATGGCCGCACGCCTTCTATTACCTCGTTTTTGTCTCACAGCTGATCTCCCGTCCCCTGATTTATGGAGGGAAAAGATTGATACAATATACAGATTCGAGTAACTGGCGGCTGCTGAAGCGCGCAATTACCAAAAATTTAGTGGTAAATGAGATAACTGGGTGAAATACAGTCACTCCAAACACGGACAAGCTACCTCTGCCAAATAGCCGACTTCTGCCAACAGGAATACACACAGTAATCTCCAGTCAGTAAAGAGCAGTATTTTATACACCTACCTAATTGTCATCTATTCAGTATGTGAAAGAAGTAAAGGTATACAAATATGTTCTTATGTTCTCATGCCAGATTGCAAGAGAAACTTGTGTTTCAGATTTCATCTAATAACTAACACATGTGTCCAAAAAAAAAAAAAATGGAAAATCTGCCAAAAAAGTGAAATTTTGAAATGACCTCTCTATTTTCCATTAACTCTTGTGGAACACCTAAAGGGTTAACAAAGTTTGTAAAATCAGTTTTGAATACCTTGATGGGTGTAGTTTATAGAATGGGGTCATTTTTGGATGGTTTCTATTATGTAAGCCTCGCAAAGTGACTTCAGACCTGAACTGGTCCCTAAAAATTGGGTTTTTGAAACTTTCTGAAAAATTTCAAGATTTGCTTCTAAACTTCTAAGCCTTGTAACATCCCCAAAAAATTCAATATCATTCCCAAAATGATCCTAATTTTTGTGATTCCGAAAAATCAGCCATGTAAAAATCGCGTAATGCAAAGTAGGTCAAAAACTGTATTCACTGAGGAAAATAAATTGCTCTTTCTGAGGCTTGCTAAGTGGCTTCTTATTAAGTGGAGTTAAAAAATAAGGAGTTCTAGAGCTGTGTGTGGTTTTGGGGGAGTGATTGCAGGTGGCTGAGTGTGGATTGCAGCAGAGATCATTGAAAGTTAAGTGTTTGTATTTTTGTACTTGCATTTAAAATCGTTTTTTTTTTTTTTTTTTCTCTGCTTAATTAAGGCGAGTGCCTGGGGCAACCAGGTGCTATAAATTGAGCCACTTATACTCTTCAGAGCCAGCTCTTTCTGAGGCTTGCTCTACTAAGTGGCTTCTTATTAAGTGGAGTTAAAAAATAAGGAGTTCTAGAGCTGTGTGTGGTTTTGTGGGAGTGATTGCAGGTGGCTGAGTGTGGATTGCAGCAGAGATCATTGAAAGTTAAGTGTTTGTATTTTTGTACTTGCATTTAAAATCGTTTTTTTTTTTTTTTTTTTTTCTCTGCTTAATTAAGGCGAGTGCCTGGGGCAACCAGGTGCTATAAATTGAGCCACTTATACTCTTCAGAGCCTGCTCTTTCTGAGGCTTGCTCTACTAAGTGGCTTCTTATTAAGTGGAGTTAAAAAATAAGGAGTTCTAGAGCTGTGTGTGGTTTTGTGGGAGTGATTGCAGGTGGCTGAGTGTGGATTGCAGCAGAGATCATTGAAAGTTAAGTGTTTGTATTTTTGTACTTGCATTTAAAATCGTTTTTTTTTTTTTTTTTTCTCTGCTTAATTAAGGCGAGTGCCTGGGGGAACCAGGTGCTATAAATTAAGCCACTTATACTCTTCAGAGCCTGCTCTTTCTGAGGCTTGCTCTGCTAAGTGGCTTCTTATTAAGTGGAGTTAAAAAATAAGGAGTTCTAGAGCTGTGTGTGGTTTTGTGGGAGTGATTGCAGGTGGCTGAGTGTGGATTTTTGTACTTGCATTTAAAATCGTTTTTTTTTCTCTGCTTAATTAAGGCGAGTGCCTGGGGCAACCAGGTGCTATAAATTGAGCCACTTATACTCTTCAGAGCCTGCTCTTTCTGAGGCTTGCTCTACTAAGTGGCTTCTTATTAAGTGGAGTTAAAAAATAAGGAGTTCTAGAGCTGTGTGTGGTTTTGTGGGAGTGATTGCAGGTGGCTGAGTGTGGATTGCAGCAGAGATCATTGAAAGTTAAGTGTTTGTATTTTTGTACTTGCATTTAAAATCGTTTTTTTTTTTTTTTTTTCTCTGCTTAATTAAGGCGAGTGCCTGGGGCAACCAGGTGCTATAAATTGAGCCACTTATACTCTTCAGAGCCTGCTCTTTCTGAGGCTTGCTCTACTAAGTGGCTTCTTATTAAGTGGAGTTAAAAAATAAGGAGTTCTAGAGCTGTGTGTGGTTTTGTGGGAGTGATTGCAGGTGGCTGAGTGTGGATTGCAGCAGAGATCATTGAAAGTTAAGTGTTTGTATTTTTGTACTTGCATTTAAAATCGTTTTTTTTTTTTTTTTTTTTCTCTGCTTAATTAAGGCGAGTGCCTGGGGCAACCAGGTGCTATAAATTGAGCCACTTATACTCTTCAGAGCCTGCTCTTTCTGAGGCTTGCTCTACTAAGTGGCTTCTTATTAAGTGGAGTTAAAAATAAGGAGTTCTAGAGCTGTGTGTGGTTTTGTGGGAGTGATTGCAGGTGGCTGAGTGTGGATTGCAGCAGAGATCATTGAAAGTTAAGTGTTTGTATTTTTGTACTTGCATTTAAAATCGTTTTTTTTTTTTTTTCTCTGCTTAATTAAGGCGAGTGCCTGGGGCAACCAGGTGCTATAAATTGAGCCACTTATACTCTTCAGAGCCTGCTCTTTCTGAGGCTTGCTCTACTAAGTGGCTTCTTATTAAGTGGAGTTAAAAAATAAGGAGTTCTAGAGCTGTGTGTGGTTTTGTGGGAGTGATTGCAGGTGGCTGAGTGTGGATTTTTGTACTTGCATTTAAAATCGTTTTTTTTTTCTCTGCTTAATTAAGGCGAGTGCCTGGGGCAACCAGGTGCTATAAATTGAGCCACTTATACTCTTCAGAGCCTGCTCTTTCTGAGGCTTGCTCTACTAAGTGGCTTCTTATTAATTGGAGTTAAAAAATAAGGAGTTCTAGAGCTGTGTGTGGTTTTGTGGGAGTGATTGCAGGTGGCTGAGTGTGGATTGCAGCAGAGATCATTGAAAGTTAAGTGTTTGTATTTTTGTACTTGCATTTAAAATCGTTTTTTTTTTTTTTTTCTCTGCTTAATTAAGGCGAGTGCCTGGGGCAACCAGGTGCTATAAATTGAGCCACTTATACTCTTCAGAGCCTGCTCTTTCTGAGGCTTGCTTTACTAAGTGGCTTCTTATTAAGTGGAGTTAAAAAATAAGGAGTTCTAGAGCTGTGTGTGGTTTTGTGGGAGTGATTGCAGGTGGCTGAGTGTGGATTGCAGCAGAGATCATTGAAAGTTAAGTGTTTGTATTTTTGTACTTGCATTTAAAATCGTTTTTTTTTTTTTTTTTTTTCTCTGCTTAATTAAGGCGAGTGCCTGGGGCAACCAGGTGCTATAAATTGAGCCACTTATACTCTTCAGAGCCTGCTCTTTCTGAGGCTTGCTCTACTAAGTGGCTTCTTATTAAGTGGAGTTAAAAAATAAGGAGTTCTAGAGCTGTGTGTGGTTTTGTGGGAGTGATTGCAGGTGGCTGAGTGTGGATTGCAGCAGAGATCATTGAAAGTTAAGTGTTTGTATTTTTGTACTTGCATTTAAAATCGTTTTTTTTTTTTTTTTTCTCTGCTTAATTAAGGCGAGTGCCTGAGGCAACCAGGTGCTATAAATTGAGCCACTTATACTCTTCAGAGCCTGCTCTTTCTGAGGCTTGCTCTACTAAGTGGCTTCTTATTAAGTGGAGTTAAAAAATAAGGAGTTTAAGAAAAGGAGTTTGGAAACTAAGGTTGGATATAATTTCCTTGTGTGTTGTTGGCTTAATTTTACGTGGTCCTTCAACTACAGCAGACAGGGTCTGAATCTAAATCATTTATACTGTTTTACTTTTTTACTGCTGTAATCCCCATTTAATATGTGTTGCACAATTTACAACGCAGTCCAGTGCACATCTTGCATGATGTATGCAGTCCTGGAACAGCCGTTCAAGGGTGTATATCTTTGTTCTAGATGTGAGCAAATTACCCGTTTGGAATCGCAGATCGAGTCTCTAAATGGGCAAGTTGCAACACTGAGAGGCATTGATAATTTGCAAAAGAGTTTGCTTCTCACCGAGCAAGCACTCTTTGGGGTAGATGAGGGGGAGGGTGACAGAGAGGAGGCTGAGGAAAGTGAGGTAGCGAGCTGGGTAAAAGTTAGAAAGCGGGGTGGAGGGAAGAGTGCCAGGGAGGCTAGCCCTGATCTGACACACCCCAACAAGTTTGCACGTTTGGCAGATGAGGGGGATGTCAGTCCGGGGACGGCACTGCTGCAGCCAGACACTTCCTCTACAAGTCAGGGGAATGTCAGCTCCAGTAAGCAGGGAACCAGGAGAGCAGGGCAGGCCAGACAGGTGCTGGTAGTGGGAGACTCCATTATTAGGGGAACAGATAGGGAAATCTGTCACAAAGACCGTGATCGCCGAACAGTGTGCTGTCTTCCTGGCGCTAGAGTTCGACACATCGCGGATCGGGTTGACAGATTACTGGGAGGGGCTGGAGACGATCCAGCGGTCATGGTCCATATCGGAACCAATGACAAAGTTAGAGGTAGGTGGAGAGTCCTTAAAAATGATTTCAGGGATTTAGGTCAAAAGCTGAGGGCAAGGACCTCTAAGGTAGTATTTTCCGAAATACTGCCTGTACCACGAGCCACACAAGAAAGGCAATGGGAGATTAGGGAGATTAACAAGTGGCTCAAGAACTGGTGTAGGATGGAGGGGTTTGGGTTCCTGGAGAACTGGGCCGATTTTTCTATCGGCAACAGGCTCTATCGTAGGGACGGGCTGCACCTCAATGCGGAAGGGGCAGCTGTGCTGGGGAGAAAGATGGCTAGAAGGTTGGAGGAGTGTTTAAACTAGGGACTGGGGGGGAGGGTAATTACGTTATAGGAGGGGAAGATAGTGCAGATAGAGACCGGGGGAAAGGTAATAAGAATGGGGGATGAATGGAAGGAGGGACTAGAACAATTCAGAAGGAAAGGTGTAGGGTAAAAAATATACATAAACCTCTCAAATGTATGTATACTAATGCCAGAAGCCTGACTAATAAAACTGGTGAACTGGAATTAGTGATGTGTGAGGAGGACTATGACATAGTGGGAATAACTGAGACATGGCTGGATGATAGCTATGACTGGGCAGTTAATGTACAAGGTTACAGTCTGTTTAGAAAGGATCGTCAAAACCGGAGAGGGGGAGGGGTCTGCCTTTATATAAAGTCCTGTCTAAAGCCCACAGTCCGAGAAGATATAAGTGAGGGACATGAACATGTGGAGTCACTATGGGTAGAGATACATGGAGCTAAAAACAACAATAAATTACTAATAGGAGTTTACTATAAACCACCTAATATACCAGAGTCCACAGAAAATCTACTACTAAACGAGATAGACCAGGCGGCAAATCATAATGAGGTGGTTATTATGGGGGACTTCAACTACCCAGATATAGACTGGGAAACTGAAACTTGTATATCTCATAAGGGAAACAGGTTCGTGGCTATAACCAAAGACAATTACCTCTCCCAACTGGTTCAGGACCCGACTAGAGGGACGGCCATACTGGACTTAGTATTAACCAATAGACCTGACAGAACAACAGACGTGCAGGTCGGGGGACACCTGGGAAATAGTGACCATAAAGTAATAACCTTCCAATTATCATTCAAAAGAGCGTTTCTACAGGGAGGAACAAAAATACCAAACTTCAAAAAAGCTAAATTTAGCCAACTAAGAGAGGCCATAGGCCAAACTAACTGGGACAAAGTCCTCACAAATACAGACACAAAATGGGATATCTTTAAAAACATCCTAAAAACTCATTGTCAGAGGTACATACCGTATGGTAATAAAAGGTTAAGAACAAAAAGAAACCAATGTGGATAAATAGAACTGTAAAGAAAGCAATAAATGACAAAAAGAAAGCATATAAAACACTAAAACAGGAGGGTTGCACGGAAGCACTGAAAAACTATAAGGAAAAAAATAGAACATGTAAAAAACAAATAAAAGCGGCCAAACTAGAGACCGAGAGATTAATTGCCAAAGAGAGTAAAACCAACCCTAAAATGTTCTTCAATTATATAAATGTTAAAAAGTATAAAGCTGAAGGTGTTGGCCCTTTAAAGAGTAATGAGGGGGGAGTCGCAGAGAGCGACGAGGAGAAAGCAAAGCTGTTAAATATTTTTTTCTCCAATGTATTCACTGAGGAAAATAAATTGTCAGATGACATGCAGAATGCAAAAATAAATTCCCCATTAAAAGTGTCCTGTCTGACCCAGGAAGAAGTACATCAGCGGCTTAAAAAGATTAAAATAGACAAATCGCCAGGACCGGATGGCATACACCCCCGTATCCTAAAGGAATTAAGTAATGTCATAGCCAGACCCTTATTTCTGATATTTTCAGACTCTATACTGACAGGGAATGTCCCACAGGATTGGCGCGTGGCATATGTGGTGCCAATATTCAAAAAGGGGCCAAAAACAGAGCCTGGAAACTATAGGCCGGTAAGTTTAACATCTGTTGTGGGTAAACTGTTTGAAGGTTTTCTGAGAGATGCTATATTAGAGCATCTCAACGGAAATAAGCAAATAACGCCATATCAGCATGGCTTCGTGAGGGATCGGTCATGTCAAACTAATTTAATCAGTTTCTATGAGGAGGTAAGTTCTAGACTTGACAGCGGCGAATCAATGGATGTCGTATATCTGGACTTCTCCAAAGCATTTGACACTGTACCGCATAAAAGGTTAGTATATAAAATGAGAATGCTCGGACTGGGAGAAAACATCTGTATGTGGGTAAGTAACTGGCTCAATGATAGAAAACAGAGGGTGGTTATTAACGGTACACATTCAGATTGGGTCACTGTCACTAGTGGAGTACCTCAGGGGTCAGTATTGGGCCCTATTCTCTTCAATATATTTATTAATGATCTTGTAGAAGGCTTGCATAGTAAAGTATCAATTTTCGCAGATGACACTAAACTGTGTAAAGTAATTTACACTGAAAAGGACAGTATACTACTACAGAGGGATCTGGATAGATTGGAGGCTTGGGCAGATAAGTGGCAGATGAGGTTTAACACTGATAAATGTAAGGTTATGCACATGGGAAGGAAAAATGCAAGTCACCCGTACATACTAAATGGTAAAACACTCGGTAACACTGACATGGAAAAGGATCTAGGAATTTTAATAAACAGCAAACTAAACAGCAAAAACCAGTGTCAGGCAGCTGCTGCCAAGGCCAACAAGATAATGGGTTGCATCAAAAGGGGCATAGATTCCCGTGATATGAACATAGTCCTACCACTTTACAAATCGCTAGTCAGACCACACATGGAGTACTGTGTACAGTTCTGGGCTCCTGTAAACAAGGCAGACATAGCAGAGCTAGAGAGGGTTCAGAGGAGGGCAACTAAAGTAATTACTGGAATGGGGCAACTACAGTACCCTGAAAGATTATCAAAATTAGGGCTATTCACTTTAGAAAAAAGACGACTAAGGGGAGATCTAATTAATATGTATAAATATATCAGGGGTCAGTACAGAGATCTATCCCATCAGCTATTTATCCCCAGGACTGTGACTGTGACGAGGGGACATCCTCTGCGTCAGGAGGAAAGAAGGTTTGTACACAAACATAGAAGAGGATTCTTTACGGTAAGAGCAGTGAGACTATGTAACTCTCTGCCTGAGGAGGTGGTGATGGTGAGTACAATAAAGGAATTCAAGAGGGGCCTGGATGTGTTTCTAGAGCGTAATAATATTACAGGCTATAGCTACTAGAGAGGGGTCGTTGATCCAGGGAGTTATTCTGATTGGAGTCGGGAAGAAATTTTTTATTCCCCTAAAGTGGAGAAAATTGGCTTCTACCTCACAGGGTTTTTTGCCTTCCTCTGGATCAACTTGCAGGATAACAGGCCGAACTGGATGGACAAATGTCTTTTTTCGGCCTTATGTACTATGTTACTATGTTACTATGTTACTATGTTAATATATAGCACTATAGAATATAGTGCTATATATATTTTTTTTTAAAATATTTGTCATTTTTTTTCACATCTGAAGTTTTGAGTCCTCTCTGCTTAAGCTGCTTGTGGGTCAACGGCTCATTGGCCCACAAGCAAGAAGCAGGGAGGAATCATGTTTTCAGATGGAAAAAAATGACAAATATTCAATATAATGAAGATATAGCACTATATTCAAAATATTCACGAATTCTCGAAGTTGCGATATTCCCAATAAATATTTGTAATTCTAATATTCGCTCTCAACACTACTGGAGATGTGGCACTGGGAATGTCACTGTCCACAGCAGACACTGTCTATGAAAAAAGTACACTGAATGTCACAGATATTTTTTAGATGCGGACACTTTACACAGGAGATGTAGCGCAGCTAATGTCACTGTCCGCAGCAGACACAGTCTATGTAAAAAGTACACTGGATGTCACAGATATTTTTGGGATTCGCACACTTTACACAGGAGGTGTAGCGCAGATAATGTTGCTGCGGCCTAACTATTGCACGCTATATAGCGCAGGATGCGCTAAAAATAGATATTGCTGCACACAGTCCTCTAAAGGACTTTTTGGTCTGTAAAGTTTTAGCTATTTAGCGCAGTTTGCGCTAAAAATATATATTGCTTCTACCACACACAACAATAGTTCTTAAAAGGACTTTTGGGTCTCTGAAAAGTTTTTCTAATAAAAATATTCCTATACTGTCTGTCCCTTCCTCAGCACAGCTCACCCTGACTAAGACTGAGCTGAACACGCATCATCGGGTGCTATATAGCACCCGATGACGCGCTCCGGCCAGCCAATCACTGTAATGCCAGTAACCAACATGGCTACGACATTACAATGAGGGCAGTACTTACCTGTACGTTTTTTGGCTGCTTAGCAGCCAAGAAACGTGCAGGTAGGAGACTCGAGCATCGCTCTAGAGCACATGCGTTATTCGTCCAAATACCCCTATGTGCCGAGCATCAAGATGCTCGAGCCGAACTGGTGTTCGGCCAAACATGCTCGATCAACACTAATGATTACCATATGTTTTGTACTTTTTTTTACAATTCTTTGTTTATTTGATAGTATTCATTAAAATAACATTGCTAAGGTACCGATAAATGAAAATAAATTGAAACAACAAGCAGTGTGCAGGCCCATAAAGTACCCACTAATAGTAATGAAACATGTTATATACACTGCTCAAAAAAATAAAGGGAACACAAAAATAACACATCCTAGATCTGAATTAATTAAATATTCTTCTGAAATACTTTGTTCTTTACATAGTTGAATGTGCTGACAACAAATTCACACAAAAAAAAAAATGGAAATCAAATTTTTTAACCCATGGAGGTCTGGCTTTGGAGTCACCCTCAAAATTAAAGTGGAAAAACACACTACAGGCTGATCCAACTTTGATGTAATGTCCTTAAAACAAGTCAAAATGAGGCTCAGTAGTGTGTGTGGCCTCCACGTGCCTGTATGACTCCCCTACAACGCCTGTGCATGCTCCTGATGAGGTGGCGGACGGTCTCCTGAGGGATCTCCTCCCAGACCTGGACTAAAGCATCTGCCAACTCCTGGACAGTCTGTGGTGCAACGTGATGTTGGTGGATAGAGCGAGACGTGATGTCCCAGATGTGCTCAATTGGATTCAGGTCTGGGGAACGGGCGGGTCAGTCCATAGCATCAATGCCTTTGTCTTGCAGGAACTGCTGACACACTCCAGCCACATGAGGTCTAGCATTGTCTTGCATTATGAGGAACCCAGGGCCAACCGCACCAGCATCTGGTCTCACAAGGGGTCTGAGGATCTCATCTCGGTACCTAATGGCAGTCAGGCTACCTCTGGCGAGCACATGGAGGGCTGTGCAGCCCTCCAAAGAAATGCCACCCCACACCATTACTGACCCAATGCCAAACCGGTCATGCTGGAGGACGTCCTGCACGGTGTTGGGCTGTAAGCACAACCCCCACCTGTGGACGTCGGGCCCTCATATCACCCTCATGGAGTCTGTTTCTGACCGTTTGAGCAGACACATGCACATTTGTGGCCTGCTGGAGGTCATTTTGCAGGACTCTGGCAGTGCTCCTCCTGTTCCTCCTTGCACAAAGGCGGAGGTAGCGGTCCTGCTGCTGGGTTGTTTCCCTCCTACGGCCTCCTCCACGTCTCCTGATGTACTGGCCTGTCTCCTGGTAGCGCCTCCATGCTCTGGACACTACGCTGACAGACACAGCAAACCTTCTTGCCACAGCTCACATTGATGTGCCATCCTGGATAAGCTGCACTACCCTAGTCACTTGTGTGGGTTGTAGACTCCGTCTCATGCTACCACTAGAGTGAAAGCACCGGCAGCATTCAAAAGTGACCAAAACATCAGCCAGGAAGCATAGGAACTGAGAAGTGGTCAGGTCACCACCTGCAGAACCACTCCTTTATTGGGGGTGTCTTGCTAATTGCCTATAATTTCCACCTGTTGTCTATCCCATTTGCACAACAGCATGTGAAATTGATTGTCACTTAGTGTTGCTTCCTAAGTGGACAGTTTGATTTCACAGACGTGTGATTGACTTGGAGTTACATTGTGTTGTTTAAGTGTTCCCTTTATTTTTTTGAGCAGTGTATAAGAACATGGGCAGTTTACAAATTTAGCAAATGATTCACAATGAAAAGGGAGGGGGATAAAGGAAGGGGGTAGAATGAAAGAATACTCCAATTGCATGGGGTGAGGCATCAGATGTAGATGGACATGCTAAACAGGGTATAGGGAGCTATATAGAGACTAGATCATTTTGACAAATCTTTAAAAGTTGTGGGTGTAAACAGCTAGAAATAGCAGACTCTACCTTCCTAGAGGATTGTGTTTATCATTGTATTGGGGAAGTTTATCATTGTATTGTGGATTACATAAATTTAGTGAGAATGACTAATACAGTATTATGCTGTTACTGTCAGTATGTAGAACTACTGCATTAACCAACTAGTTTAACTTTGGGCTAGATCTTACAGTGTTGTCATGGCAGTCCACTTGTTTTCACCCTTTAACCTCTATAAAGGGATCTGTTCTTCACTGCTGGGGAGCCACCAGACCTCTACCTCTTGGAATAGTCCCAGTGAGGTTGACTGCTGACCCATAGGGGTCAGCGACACCTACTAAGGTCATGCCAGGCAGCCAAGGTTCAGAGTCTGTAAACAGTCAGAAGTTGGTACATGGACAGGCAAACAGAACAGCACACCTTCACTAGGGATAAACTAGACAACCTAAAGCTCAGGCATCCTCCCCTAGGGGTAGGCTCCTTAAAGACTTTCACATGTTAACAGAGTCAATTTTAGCTCGGCTACATCTGTACCTGGAGTTGAGCAATCATTGGCTGGAGGAGACTAGGGTATGCATGTGCCGGCCCTTTAAGAGCCGGAATCATTTGCGCACACTAGCAACAGGCTGGTAGGACCTGGCAGGTAACTGTAGGCCACAGCCTGCAGAAGACACATAGGACACCAGTGGTTAAACCTGTTGCTGGTAAGCTGGTCCTGACCTCCGGGACCAAAGAAGCAGGGCAGCGGCAGGTATGGGCCACCATTGCAAGATACGCACGTGTGCTAAATGCATTATACATTTGGTGTAACACATTAGGTTTGTTAAACACCTTGCTCTAAAACACAGAATATGGTGCATACTGTAGCTTTTTGGGAGCAATTTATGTTAGAATTCAAGCATATTTTGCTTGCCATGTTTCTGCAAATTTCTACAACACAGTAACTCTTTAGATCCACATAAAGGATCCTTAGAGCTCCTTAATACAGCATCCGTATTGTGCCCCTGTATGGTGCCTAGAAACAAGGCTTCTCTAATACACCATCTGCCAGATCCATATGGTATAAGTTAGAAAAATATCTTTACACAAAATTAAAACATATGTCGGTACACTATGGCCCATTTACTTCTGTGCTTGTCATATTACAAATAGGTTTAAGGGAGGTATAATATAGTGTGTGCATGAGCGCCACTATGGAGAAGTCTCTCCCTGTGACTAGATCTAAAGCTTCTAGAAGGTTTATTTTTACTCTATTTTAACTACTTTGCAATAGGAATGAAGTTAAAAACAAGGAATCTTGCTAAATAAAATGCATGTAAAATTGCAGTACTACTGATATGTTTTGTCTTGTTTAGAATTCATCCTGTTGCTATTTCTTCTACATTAGGTAATGGCTATCATACTATTACCTCGTTTTTTGGTCTTCAAAGCCCAAAGATACATTATTTCAACTTCTGTAGAGAGGGCATTGTGAATGAAAGGAAGAAATTGGATGGCAAATTATTTTCAGTAAAAATTATATAATTGAACAAAAAACAAATCTTTTATATCAGTGCAGCCCATATTTGTTTTATCTCCTGTTTTTTTGGGAGAATAGTGAGTACTATTTTTTCTAAACTTTTTTAAGATGCTGTACCTGTGTATGTTTGTAAACAATGTAAATACTTTTTCTCTTTTGCATTGTACTTTTTGCTATTCTAACTAGAAATCTCTAGTCTACATTTATCAGTTTCCTTGGGTCTTCAGAAGAAAAACCTCTCTTATCATATAGTAATTGTTTATGCCTGGCCTAGCTGTTAAAGTATATTTATCTCCTGCCATACTAACTCTATTGATTTTCTTTTGAAATTGTCTTGTTTTTCAAAAGTGATATAGCTCAAGCTCAGAGATCATTTTTTTAGCTACATTTCAAGAGCTATTACAAGGTGCATCTTGTACAAACTGTTATACTTAATAAGCTGCAAGGAATAAACTTTATCTGCAAAGTGTCTTTTTCAGATCTCTTGAAAAATCTTTTGATAAATGAGCAAGAGTTCAAAAAGATATTTCTCTTTCATTACATCCATTTCAAACGGCTAATCATTTTCTGCATCAGCAAAATAATAAGGAAAAAAAAAAATAGATGACCCAATTTATTGAGACCATATACACTGGTGTGTGCCACAATTAGATATTTCAGTACTTTTGGAAAATGATGATATTTATGCAATATGATTTTTTTTTTCAATGTGTAAAGCATGAGAGCTTTTTAAAAAATAAACAAATAATAAAATAACATTATTGAACTTGTGATGTGTTTCTCAATACCTGTTTCTGTAATTAGGCCAAAGCGTGAATCTAATAGATCTTTTGACTAGTTGGCCTTTATTTAATCTCCTTATAACCGTAGGCAACTTGAGATAGTAAGTCATTACTGTAGCTAGGCATACTCCCTGCAGACATCACCAAAGTTATAGTACTAAATGCTGGATGAAGAGTTTTTTTTTTTTTTTTTTTAATCTTCAGATTAGTTCAATCTTCGTTTCTCTGTGATATATAAAATATTTAATTGAGAAATCACATGAATCCTTTATTTGCTTGAATTTACATGCCTGATTACAGAAAAATATAAATGGATGTAACTAGGGAAACTGACAACTCAGGTATAATTACAGTGTCTGGGGTCAATATTCACAGCACTTTAGTCATTTACAGCATTCACAAGTCAATAAAGCATTTAATATCTAAATCTTGGAAAACCACTTGAAGAACAAATGATTCAGTACATTAAAATCCTCATGCTCAATCTCTCTTGATGCTTGCTGACAAGTGGCTGTCAGACACTTCAAAAACACCTTATATTTATGTTTGGTCCCTCCAAAATCTGAAGACTTGCACAGTTTTCATCCAAGGTTTATGATCATCTTTACTTGTCAACCAAAATTACCTTCTTTACAGAGAGTTACACATATATAGGTTTATTATCATCTGTTGCTCTTTACCAGAAATTAATAAAATGCTGAAACATTGTTTTCTTCTATGCAAAATTAAGCTCCAGCTCACCTGTACCTTTTTTGTACCAGATGTGCATGGTTGTAGTCTAATTCTCGGCCTTTTGTAATCCACAAAGTAGAAACCAGCACCGTTCTTCAAAGCTGTGATAATCCTATATTCTTGATCACAGCAAACACATACAAATAATCACTAGTGTTGATCACGGATATTCGAATTGCAAATTTTTATCGCGAATATCGGCACTTCGAGAATTTGTGAATATTTAGAATATAGTGATATACACTCACCTAAAGAATTATTAGGAGCACCATACTAATACGGTGTTGGACCCCCTTTTGCCTTCAGAACTGCCTTAATTCTACGTGGCATTGATTCAACAAGGTGCTGATAGCATTCTTTAGAAATGTTGGCCCATATTGATAGGATAGCATCTTGCAGTTGATGGAGATTTGAGGGATGCACATCCAGGGCACGAAGCTCCCGTTCCACCACATCCCAAAGATGCTCTATTAGGTTGAGATCTGGTGACTGTGGGGGCCATTTTAGTACAGTGAACTCATTGTCATGTTCAAGAAACCAATTTGAAATGATTCGAGCTTTGTGACATGGTTCATTATCCTGCTGGAAGTAGCCATCAGAGGATGGATACATGTTCTCATTCTGTTTACGCCAAATCCGGACTCTACCATTTGAATGTCTCAACAGAAATTGAGACTCATCAGACCAGACATTTTTCCAGTCTTCAACAGTCCAATTTTGGTGAGCTCGTGCAAATTGTAGCCTCTTTTTCCTATTTGTAGTGGAGATGAGCGGTACCCGGTGGGGTCTTCTGCTGTTGTAGCCCATCTGCCTCAAGGTTGTGCATGTTGTGGCTTCACAAATGCTTTGCTGCATACCTCAGTTGTAACGAGTGGTTATTTCAGTCAACGTTGCTCTTCTATCAGCTTGAATCAGTCGGCGCATTCTCCTCTTGCCCACAGGACTGCCGCATACTGGATGTTTTTCCCTTTTCACACCATTCTTTGTAAACCCTAGAAATGGTTGTGCGTGAAAATCCCAGTAACTGAGCCGATTGTGAAATATTTAGACCGGCAACAACAACCATGCCACGCTCAAAATTGCTTAAATCACCTTTCTTTCCCATTCTGACATTCAGTTTGGAGTTCAGGAGATTGTCTTGACCAGGACCACACCCCCAAATGCATTGACGCAACTGCCATGTGATTGGTTGACTAGATAATTGCATTAATGAGAAATAGAACAGGTGTTCCTAATAATTCTTTAGGTGAGTGTATATTCGTAATTTCGAATAGATATTTTTTTAAATCAGTACACATGATCCCTCCTTGCTTCTAGATTGTGGGCCAATGAGAAGGCTGCAATATCTTTGACTTTAGAAGAAGTGTTGATTGCCAATTTTCGTAATGAGAGTTTTCGTAATGCGAATTTTCATAATGAGAATCAATGAGATCGTGAAAACTCAGATCCAATGGTATATTCGAACCCCTAGGCGTTCCCATGGTGACGGGGACGCTTGTCGGGGAGGAGTATGCCAAAGTGGAACAACTGTACAGATTTTTTTTTAAAAAAGACGACTATTCTAAAAAACAAATATATTTGTTTTTTAGAATATTCGTAATATTCTAAAACAAAAATATATAGCAATATAGCGAATATTCGGAAAAAAAACTAATGTAGAACAATTTAGCCAATATAGTGCTATAATCTTTTTTTTTATAGTTGTAATTAATTTCCAATCTGAAATTCAGATGAGAAAAAAATTACAACTATTTGACAAAGAAGATTATAGCACTATACTAGCCAAATTGCTATTATTATTTTTTTTTTTATATTCGCTATATTGCTATATATTTGTTTTTTAGAATACTCGTGATATTCTAATACAAGAATATATAGCAATATAGCAAATTTTTATATTCCGAAAATTCACATTAAGAAAATTCTCATTACGAAAATTCTCATTACGAAAATTCGCAATCAACACTACTCCTAAAGTCAAAGATATTTCAGCCTTCTCATTGGCCCACAAGCTAGAAACAGGAAGGGATCATGTGTACTTTTATTCTAAAAAACAAATATATTCGATTTCTAGAATATTCGTCTTTTTTTAAATCTGTACAGTTGTTCCACTTTGGCATACTCTTCCCCGACAAGCGTCCCCGTCTCCATGGGAACGCCTGGGGGTTAGAATATACCATCGGATCTGAGTTTTCAAGATCTCATTGATTCTCATTACGAAAATTCGCATTCCGAAAATTCACAATCAACACTACTCCTAACGAATATTCGAATTTGTGAATATTCTATGAAATATTCGCAAAATATCGCAAATTTGAATATGAACCCTGCCGCTCATCACTAATAATCACGGCACCCCGACTGTAAACGTGTTTCGGACAAACTACATCTCCTTAATCATTACAAGCAGTGAGCTAGTACTGATGGTCTATTTAACTTGTGGTGGCAGGTATGGTGCCAGGTACTTGTGTCAACATGTAAAATACGGATTCTGGACCAGCAGCACAAAGAAGTATAATACATAGTGAGAATTAAAAGACTAGCTTGTGAACACAATGCGGTTACATATATTGTACAAGTCAACATTAATTCTGAATATCATATTAAAGACAATTAAGTCTGCAGAGCCATTGGGGGCTGTAGTAATTTGGATGGTATATAAAAAAATTTTTTTTTTGGTGGGGGACCCAATTAGTGATGATCAAGTACCAAAGTATTCGGGTGTTCAGCCCAGCACCCGAGTATAATGGAAGTCAATGGAAGACAACCCCAGCTTGGAAGAGAAGAGAGTGTCTGGTTCATAAAAAAAGTTAGAAATTAATGGAAACCCCATCAAAATGGTGTGGAAACAACATCAAGAGGATAGCTGGATGTGTTTTAGACTCCTATTATGTACAACATGCAATACACAACCACAGAAAGGCTATATGCCAAAAGCCAGGTATGTACAAGCCATAAATCTATCCATGAGACAGATAACAGCCAGCAGACCTTACAATGGCAGCCTTGTGCACTATGAGATATTCCAAACCAGCTCTCATCTGACTGAGAAGCAGTAAACCTCAAAGTTACTTTGCATCTATAGGATGGCTTGGGTGGACCTGCACAGTGCAATCAATATCATTAGGGCGACAAAAAGTTTTCTGATTGTCCAAACATAATATTCTATAATACAAGTGAAATAAGGTAGGGTGCGGCACCACTACAACGGCTCAGCACACATGAATGAGACGCTGGCGTGGCTTGGAGAGGACACACATGATCGGTGGTGCTCAGCTGGACGTAACAGATAAGGTACAAAGCAGAACCAATGTAGGAGTGAAAATAGGCAGCGGCACTCACCCGTGTGTAAGTAGACAGCTTTTATTTCTCAAAATGACATGAGGCAGGGGATGGAAGGATCCTGAGCACGCATAGAACAGCGGCGGCCGTTTCGCGCTACATGCGCTTCTTCTGGCTGTGCGTCAATGCGTGCTTGCGCATCGCTCCTTTTAAATGCTGGCGCAGGCCGTTGTCATGGAGATTAACAAGCCAGGCTGCGTCTGCATAAAGGAAATGACTAGCGGAAATATAAATATAAATATAAAAACAATGACATGTGCAACTGTCAAGGATCATAAACAATACAGATGGTATAACAATATGCTAATACATGACATATTACAAAAAGGGGCTAAGATCGTTCCTGTCATTCATACCTAATTCCCCTAGGGCATGTGTACGTAGTACCCACCTAGCCTCTCTCTGTAGGAGTAGACGATGTCTGTCTCCTCCTTGCAAGGGCATAGGTACGGTTTCCAAACCTGAGAAAGAAATACAACTAATGTCACCATCATGAGCTCTTCTCACATGTTCTATGAGTCTCGGACATCCTTTCCCTGTCTTGATGGAGTTAAAATGTTCCCTGACTCGTTCATAAAGGCATCTAATCGTCTTGCCGACATAGAAGCGTCCACATGTGCATAGTAGTAAATATACTACATAGGTACTGCGGCAGTTAATGAAAGTATTAACTTTATGTGAAATTCCAGCGAATTCAATGCATTTTTTCTGAGAATTGCTAGTGCACAGTGAGCAGCTCCCACATCTAAAGTTGCCTTTAGGAAGGTTACTTTTAAGCCAGTTCTTACTCCTATCTGATTGAAACCTGCTCCTGACAAGCTTATCTTTGACGGTATGGCTCCTTCTAAAGGAGATCAGGGGTTTCTGCTGTGTCAATTCATTTAGGGTTGCATCCCTTCCCAAGACGTCCCAATTTTTGAATATGACCGATCGTATGCGTTCGGCCATGGGACTGTACTTGAATGAGAATGCAAATCTAGCACTCTTCTTCCCCCTTTTAGACTGATCTTTTTTCTCATACCCACTTTTAAGGAGACTTTCTTGTGTGAAGTTTTTCTCCACTCGTTCCATCTCCCTCTCTAGCATCTCTTCAGGGTAACCTCTCCTAACTAGTCGCTGCCTAAGATCCTGAGCCTGTCTACGGTATCCATCATCTGTGCTGTTGATACGTCGCAATCTGATGAATTGACCGTAAGGTACGGATTTCTTGACATTCTGTGGATGAAAGCTGTCGTGGTGGAGCAAGGAGTTGGTCGCCGTGGGCTTACGAAAGCCCTCCGTGACCAACCCGTCGCCTACCACCAGGACAGCCACATCCAAGAATTCCAACCTGCTACCTCCGAAATTGAGAGTGAAGGTCATGCCCATGTCATTGCTGTTGAGATACTTCACAAACTCACCACATTCTTGTTCTGTACCTTCCCAGACTAGAAAGACATCATCTACAAAGCGTAAGTATGCTTTGAGCTTAGAGAGAAAAGGGTTACTGGTAGAGGAAACGTACCTGTCTTCTAGTCTGGCAAGGTACATGTTAGCAAATGTGCATGAGACGGGAGTCCCCATAGCCGTACCCACCCTTTGTCTGAACCACTCGTTCCCAAACTGGAAAGTATTATTAGTTAAAATAAACTTAGGGGAATTAGGTATGAATGACAGGAACGATCTTAGCCCCTTTTTGTAATATGTCATGTATTAGCATATTGTTATACCATCTGTATTGTTTATGATCCTTGACAGTTGCACATGTCATTGTTTTTATATTTATATTTATATTTCTGCTAGTCATTTCCTTTATGCAGACGCAGCCTGGCTTGTTAATCTCCATGACAACGGCCTGCGCCAGCATTTAAAAGGAGCGATGCGCAAGCACTCATTGACGCACAGCCAGAAGAAGCGCATGTAGCGCGAAACGGCCGCCGCTGTTCAATGCATGCTCAGGATCCTTCCATCCCCTGCCTCATGTTATTTTGAGAAATAAAAGCTGTCTACTTACACACGGGTGAGTGCCGCTGCCTATTTTCACTCCTACATTGGTTCTGCTTTGTACCTTATCTGTTACGTCCAGCTGAGCACCACCGATCGTGTGTGTCCTCTCCAAGCCACGCCAGCGTCTCATTCATGTGTGCTGAGCCGTTGTAGTGGTGCCGCACCCTACCTTATTTCACTTGTATTATAGAATATTATGTTTGGACAATCAGAAAACTTTTTGTCGCCCTAATGATATTGATTGCACTGTGCAGGTCCACCCAAGCCATCCTATAGATGCAAAGTAACTTTGAGGTTTACTGCTTCTCAGTCAGATGAGAGCTGGTTTGGAATATCTCACTTGTATCATTCAGGACTGTTGCTTTGGGGCTTGAGCACACTACGTAACGCTGATCAAGCACAGAAGATATTTTGTTACGATCGCTATTGTTGGTTTACTATGGCTACTGAGGCATCCAGCCAATCTTTACTTGAAGGCAGACAAGGGGCGGAGGATTTCTTTGCACAGTGCAACGTCAAGGACGCTTTGCAAAACCTGAGCACCCGCGCACTTGAAATTAAAGTTGCGCAGTTAGCAGAAAAAGAAATACGTCTTTTCTGGACAGTAAAATCACTAAAGTCCTATAAGGAGAGTGGAAGGGTGCCCAGAGGTTTAAGGATTTATAAATTTCCTGCACAATATGAACATGACGAGGCCTTTTTAAAGGAATGGCAAACACTCCACATGGGCTTCTCTCTGCAAATACTAGAAATGGTTCTAAACAGAGATATTAAGGAGTATGACGTAACCAAAAATGAACTTGACAAAGCACGGACAGAACTAGAATCCAGACTGTCTGACAACCTCCTGGACATGTTTGATAAAAAGCTGAACAAAAAGCTGACCATCACACAGGCGGAAGTTAAAGAAAGAAAAAGAGATAAATTTGTCAGAGACAAGCATGATTACGAGTCCGGCTCCATCTTCAATTGGAATACCGGTAGAAGGTTTAACAAAAAGCAACAAAAGAAAAAAACGTACCGTCGTCAAAATAACGATTACTGGACGACTGATTCCGACTCCAGCATCTCAGATGATCCCAGTCAAATACCAGCTGACCCTGCAAGCGAACCCTTCGACCCTTTAGGAAAAAGACCAGAAGAGGAGGGAGAAAGACCAACAAGAGGAAGAGGGATCAGGAAGTCAGGAAGGGAGAAGAAACAGGTTTCGTGGAGGAAGTAGATACCTCCCTACCCCCTGACGAAAATCTAGTGATCAATTTTACGGACCGTCCATTACCACCTGGCTGTATGAAGGTTCTGAATAAAGGACTTGGCTACAGTCTTACTGAAAAGTTTGATCCCGTCACTTTTGAAGTTGATCTATTCAAAGCCACTTGTAAATTACACCTACATAAGCTCTTCAGGGACACCCCACAGAAGTTACCTACCACCCAGGGGGAGTCACCACTCTACCCTAACCCCAGAGCTTTTCAAATATCCACTAGATTTAGTGAAGAAGAGCTAGCCTGTCTTGAGTTCCTCACTGGAATGGATGTTGTTGAGGAATTTCCACCTGATGCCTCTGTGGATCCGTTTACAGGTGGAGTGAGGTCCACTTTTTGCCCCCCTATGCCCGCCGGTAGTAGCATTGATATCTTTCAACACCAGGTTATGAGGGATATCAAAGCAGTTATTTATTCCACTGCTCAACCTAACATTAGTCCAGATGAGCATAAAGCCCTACAATGGCTTCGCTCCCAGGAAGATATAGTTGTGAAACCGGCGGACAAGGGGGGCAACGTGGTTCTCATGTCCAGAAATTATTATTTCAGTGAAGCCTTAAGACAATTAGGCGATACTCACGTCTATGAAAAGATACGGGGGGATCCCCTACCTGATACCCTACGGTTGTTGAGAGCCCTCGTCAACAGATTTGTGGAGGTTGGTTTTCTCTCCAGAAATATGTTGGACAAACTTGTCCCATTATCCCCAGCCAAGCCATCCTGGTATTTTCTGCCCAAGGTTCACAAGTCGCTGAGCCATCCCCCGGGACGTCCTATCGTCGCGGGGATTGGCTCAGCGACGGAGCCTCTGTCCAAATATTTGGACTGGCTCTTGAGACCAGTACTTACTAGCGCCCCTGCATACCTCAGGGACACAAATGATTTCCTACTAGCCCTCAGGGAAATTTGTTGGCAACAGGATTACCAGCTGGTGTCCCTCGATGTGGAAAGCCTCTACACCCGCATCCCACATGATGCGGGTGTTGAGGCGGTCCTTGACATCGTGGCGAATCTAGGTAAAAGCGATGTATATTGTGAATTTGTTGGTGAGGCACTTAAGTTTATTTTAACTAATAATACTTTCCAGTTTGGGAACGAGTGGTTCAGACAAAGGGTGGGTACGGCTATGGGGACTCCCGTCTCATGCACATTTGCTAACATGTACCTTGCCAGACTAGAAGACAGGTACGTTTCCTCTACCAGTAACCCTTTTCTCTCTAAGCTCAAAGCATACTTACGCTTTGTAGATGATGTCTTTCTAGTCTGGGAAGGTACAGAACAAGAATGTGGTGAGTTTGTGAAGTATCTCAACAGCAATGACATGGGCATGACCTTCACTCTCAATTTCGGAGGTAGCAGGTTGGAATTCTTGGATGTGGCTGTCCTGGTGGTAGGCGACGGGTTGGTCACGGAGGGCTTTCGTAAGCCCACGGCGACCAACTCCTTGCTCCACCACGACAGCTTTCATCCACAGAATGTCAAGAAATCCGTACCTTACGGTCAATTCATCAGATTGCGACGTATCAACAGCACAGATGATGGATACCGTAGACAGGCTCAGGATCTTAGGCAGCGACTAGTTAGGAGAGGTTACCCTGAAGAGATGCTAGAAAGGGAGATGGAACGAGTGGAGAAAAACTTCACACAAGAAAGTCTCCTTAAAAG
Source organism: Bufo bufo (assembly GCF_905171765.1). NCBI lineage: Eukaryota > Metazoa > Chordata > Amphibia > Anura > Bufonidae > Bufo > Bufo bufo. The sequence goes on along the minus strand of NC_053393.1, from coordinate 181,703,993 downwards.
TGGGTATGAGAAAAAAGATCAGTCTAAAAGGGGGAAGAAGAGTGCTAGATTTGCATTCTCATTCAAGTACAGTCCCATGGCCGAACGCATACGATCGGTCATATTCAAAAATTGGGACGTCTTGAGAAGGGATGCAACCCTAAATGAATTGACACAGCAGAAACCCCTGATCTCCTTTAGAAGGAGCCATACCGTCAAAGATAAGCTTGTCAGGAGCAGGTTTCAAACAGATAGGAGTAAGAACTGGCTTAAAAGTAACCTTCCTAAAGGCAACTTTAGATGTGGGAGCTGCTCACTGTGCACTAGCAATTCTCAGAAAAAATGCATTGAATTCGCTGGAATTTCACATAAAGTTAATACTTTCATTAACTGCCGCAGTACCTATGTAGTATATTTACTACTATGCACATGTGGACGCTTCTATGTCGGCAAGACGATTAGATGCCTTTATGAACGAGTCAGGGAACATTTTAACTCCATCAAGACAGGGAAAGGATGTCCGAGACTCATAGAACATGTGAGAAGAGCTCATGATGGTGACATTAGTTGTATTTCTTTCTCAGGTTTGGAAACCGTACCTATGCCCTTGCAAGGAGGAGACAGACATCGTCTACTCCTACAGAGAGAGGCTAGGTGGGTACTACGTACACATGCCCTAGGGGAATTAGGTATGAATGACAGGAACGATCTTAGCCCCTTTTTGTAATATGTCATGTATTAGCATATTGTTATACCATCTGTATTGTTTATGATCCTTGACAGTTGCACATGTCATTGTTTTTATATTTATATTTATATTTCCGCTAGTCATTTCCTTTATGCAGACGCAGCCTGGCTTGTTAATCTCCATGACAATGGCCTGCGCCATCATTTAAAAGGAGCGATGCGCAAGCACGCATTGACGCACAGCCAGAAGAAGAGCATGTAGCGCGAAACGGCCGCCGCTGTTCAATGCGTGCTCAGGATCCTTCCATCCCCTGCCTCATGTTATTTTGAGAAATAAAAGCTGTCTACTTACACACGGGTGAGTGCCGCTGCCTATTTTCACTCCTACATTGGTTCTGCATAATATTCTATAACCTTTCTATACAGTTGTGTCATGTAAAATCTCATTTGCATAAACATGGGCATATGGGAAAGACATGCAAATGAGCAAAATTTGACTTGTTTTTCAGCTGTCATAAGACTATTAAAACCAATAGATGGCACTATTGAGTTATGAACAGCGCCTTCTATTGGTTTCACAGTCTTATGACAAGACTAGAATTCTTGTCAGAAGACTATGAAACCAATAGAGGGCTGTGTTCATAACTCAATAGCGCCATCTATTGGTTTCATAGTCTTCTGACAAGAATATTAGACTGAGTTTTATGACAAGCTTATTAGTGTAGCCTTTTGCATGGAAAATTTGCGATAAAAATTTACAATTTCGAATTTTCGCGATCTACACTAGGATGACACTGGGAAAGCTGGGTAATAACTCAGTGATAAAATCTGACACTGGGAAAGCTGGGTCAGTAATAACTCACGATCTACACTGAGTTATTACTCAGCTTTTCCAGTGTCAGATATTATCACTGACTTACTACATAATTATTACATAATTTTTTCTATATTGCTATATATTCGTTTTTTACAATATTATGAATATTCTAAAAAACTAATATAGAGCAATATAGCGAATAGGATCTCAGCGAATTGTCTTGTCATAACACTATGCAACTAATAGAAGGCGCTGTTCATGAGTCATGATTCATCATGACTCATGAACAGCGCCCTATATTAGTTGCATAGTGTTATAACAAGACTATTTGCTGTTTTGAGTGAATAGTCTTGTCATTACACTATGCAACTAATAGAGGGCGCTGTTCATGAGAGATTCTGCTCATTTGCATGTCCATCCTATATGTCCATGTTCATGCAAATTAGTTTTTACATGACTAAACTGTATAGAAAGGTTATTGAATATTGTGTTAGGACTAGAGTTGAGCGAACACCTGGATGTTCGGGTTCGAGAAGTTCGGCCGAACTTCACGGAAATGTTCGGGTTCGGGATCCGAACCCGGACCGAACTTCGTCCCGAACCCGAACCCCATTGAAGTCAATGGGGACCCGAACTTTTGGGCACTAAAAAGGCTGTAAAACAGCCCAGGAAAGAGCTAGAGGGCTGCAAAAGGCAGCAACATGTAGGTAAATCCCCTGCAAAAAAATGTGGATAGGGAAATGAATTAAAATAAAAATTAAAAAAATAAAAATGACCCAATATCAATTGGACAGAGGTCCCATAGCAGAGAATCTGGCTTCACATCAGCAGAGAATCAGTCTCTTCATGCCATAGCAAAGAATCTGGCTTCATGTCAGCACAGAATCAGTCTCTTCGCGTCATAGCAGAGAATCTGGCTTCATGTCAGCACAGAATCAGTCTTCATGTCATAGCAGAGAATCAGGCTTCACGTTACCCACCACTGGAACAGGCCACTGTCACACATTTAGGCCCCGGCACCCAGACAGAGGAGAGCGGTCCCGTAACAGAGAATCTGGCCTTATGTCAGCGCAGAATCTGTCTTCATGTCATAGCAGAGAATCAGGCTTCACGTCACCCACCACTGGAACAGGCCACTGTCACACATTTAGGCCCCGGCACCCAGACAGAGGAGAGAGGTCCTGTAACAGAGAATCTGGCCTTATGTCAGCACAGAATCTGTCTTCATGTCATAGCAGAGAATCAGGCATCACGTCACCCACCACTGGAACAGGCCACTGTCACACATTTAGGCCCCGGCACCCACACAGAGGAGAGAGGTCCTGTAACAGAGAATCTGGCCTTATGTCAGCACAGAATCTGTCTTCATGTCATAGCAGAGAATCAGGCATCACGTCACCCACCACTGGAACAGGCCACTGTCACACATTTAGGCCCCGGCACCCACACAGAGGAGAGAGGTTCTGTAACAGTGAATCTGGCCTTATGTCAGCACAGAATCTGTCTTCATGTCATAGCAGAGAATCAGGCATCACGTCACCCGCCACTGGAACAGGCCACTGTCACACATTTAGGCCCCGGCACCCACACAGAGGAGAGAGGTCCTGTAACAGAGAATCTGGCCTTATGTCAGCACAGAATCTGTCTTCATGTCATAGCAGAGAATCAGGCATCACGTCACCCACCACTGGAACAGGCCACTGTCACACATTTAGGCCCAGGCACCCAGGCAGAGGAGAGATGTCCCGTAACAGAGAATCTGGCCTTATGTCAGCGCAGAATCAGTCTTCATGTCATAGCAGAGAATCAGGCTTCACGTCACCCACCACTGGAACAGGCCACTGTCACACATTTAGGCCCCGGCACCCAGACAGAGGAGAGCGGTCCCATAACAGAGAATCTGGCCTTATGTCAGCGCAGAATCTGTCTTCATGTCATAGCAGAGAATCAGGCATCACGTCACCCACCACTGGAACAGGCCATTGTCACACATTTAGGCCCAGGCACCCAGGCAGAGGAGAGAGGTCCTGTAACAGAGAATCTGGCCTTATGTCAGCGCAGAATCAGTCTTCATGTCATAGCAGAGAATCAGGCTTCACGTCACCCACCACTGGAACAGGCCACTGTCACACATTTAGGCCCAGGCACCCAGGCAGAGGAGAGAGGTCCCGTAACAGAGAATCTGGCCTTATGTCAGCACAGAATCTGTCTTCATGTCATAGCAGAGAATCAGGCATCACGTCACCCACCACTGGAACAGGCCACTTTCACACATTTAGGCCCAGGCACCCAGGCAGAGGAGAGAGGTCCCGTAACAGAGAATCTGGCCTTATGTCAGCGCAGAATCAGTCTTCATGTCATAGCAGAGAATCAGGCTTCACGTCACCCACCACTGGAACAGGATACTGTCACACATTTAGGCCCCGGCACCCAGACAGATGAGAGCGGTCCCGTAACAGAGAATCTGGCCTTATGTCAGCGCAGAATCTGTCTTCATGTCATAGCAGAGAATCAGGCTTCACGTCACCCACCACTGGAACAGGCCACTGTCACACATTTAGGCCCCGGCACCCAGACAGAGGAGAGAGGTCCTGTAACAGAGAATCTGGCCTTATGTCAGCACAGAATCTGTCTTCATGTCATAGCAGAGAATCAGGCATCACGTCACCCACCACTGGAACAGGCCACTGTCACACATTTAGGCCCCGGCACCCAGACAGAGGAGAGAGGTCCTGTAACAGAGAATCTGGCCTTTCGTCAGCACAGAATCTGTCTTCATGTCATAGCAGAGAATCAGGCATCACGTCACCCACCACTGGAACAGGCCACTGTCACACATTTAGGCCCCGGCACCCAGACAGAGGAGAGGTTCATTCAACTTTGGGTTGCCCCGCAATATAATGGTAAAATGAAATTAAAAATAGTATTGAATGAGGAAGTGCCCTGGAGTAGAATAATATATTGTTAAGGGGAGGTAGTTAATATCTAATCTGCACAAAGGATGGACAGGTCCTGTGGGATCCATGCCTGGTTCATTTTTATGAACGTCAGCTTGTCCACATTGGCTGTAGACAGGCGGCTGCGTTTGTCTGTAATGACGCCCCCTGCCGTGCTGAATACACGTTCAGACAAAACGCTGGCCGCCGGGCAGGCCAGCACCTCCAAGGCATAAAAGGCTAGCTCTGGCCACGTGGACAATTTGGAGACCCAGAAGTTGAATGGGGCCGAACCATCAGTCAGTACGTGGAGGGGTGTACACAGGTACTGTTCCACCATGTTAGTGAAATGTTGCCTCCTGCTAACACGTTCCGTTTCAGGTGGTGGTGCACTTAGCTGTGGCGTGTTGACAAAACTTTTCCACATCTCTGCCATGCTAACCCTGCCCTCAGAGGAGCTGGGCGTGACACAGCTGCGTTGGTGACCTCTTGCTCCTCCTCTGCCTTCGCCTTGGGCTTCCACTGGTTCCCCTGTGACATTTGGGAATGCTCTCAGTAGCGCATCTACCAACGTGCGCTTGTACTCGCGCATCTTCCTATCACGCTCCAGTGTATGAAGTAAGGTGGGCACATTGTCTTTGTACCGGGGATCCAGCAGGGTGGCAACCCAGTAGTCCGCACACCTTAAAATGTGGGCAACTCTGCTGTCGTTGCGCAGGCACTGCAGCATGTAGTCGCTCATGTGTGCCAGGCTGCCCAGAGGTAAGGACAAGCTGTCCTCTGTGGGAGGCGTATCGTCATCGTCCTGTGTTTCCCCCCAGCCACGCACCAGTGATGGGCCCGAGCTGCTTTGGGTGCCACCCCGCTGTGAACATGCTTCATCCTCATCCTCCTCCACCTCCTCCTCATCCTCGTCCTCCTCGTCCTCCAGTAGTGGGCCCTGTCTGGCCACATTTGTACCTGGCCTCTAGTGTTGCAAAAAACCTCCCTCTGAGTCACTTCGAAGAGACTGGCCTGAAAATGCTAAAAATGACCCCTCTTCCTCCTCTTCCTCCTGGGCCACCTCCTCTTCCATCATCGCCCTAAGTGTTTTCTCAAGGAGACATAGAAGTGGTATTGTAACGCTGATAACGGCGTCATCGCCACTGGCCATGTTGGTGGAGTACTCGAAACAGCGCAACAGGGCACACAGGTCTCGCATGGAGGCCCAGTCATTGGTGGTGAAGTGTGTCTGATCCACAGTGCGACTGACCCGTGCGTGCTGCAGCTGAAACTCCACTATGGCCTGCTGCTGCTCGCACAGTCTGTCCAGGATATGCAAGGTGGAGTTCCACCTGGTGGGTACGTCGCATATGAGGCGGTGAGCGGGAAGGCCGAAGTTATGCTGTAGCGCAGACAGGCGAGCAGCGGCAGGGTGTGAGCGTTGGAAGCGCGAACAGACGACCCGCACTTTATGCAGCAGCTCTGACATGTCGGGGTAGTTGCGAATGAACTTCTGCACCACCAAATTCAGCACATGCGCCAGGCAAGGGATGTGCGTCAATCCGGCTAGTCCCAGAGCTGCAACGAGATTTCGCCCATTATCGCACACCACCAGGCCAGGCTTGAGGCTCACCGGCAGCAACCACTCGTCGGTCTGTTGTTCTATACCCCGCCACAACTCCTGTGCGGTGTGGGGCCTGTCCCCCAAACATATGAGTTTCAGAATGGCCTGCTGACGTTTACCCCATGCTGTGCTGAAGTTGGTGGTGAAGGTGTGTGGCTGACTGGATGAGCAGGTGAAAGAAGAGGAGGAGGAAGCTGAGTAGGAGGAGGAGGAGACAGGAGGCAAAGAATGTTGCCCTGCGATCCTTGGCGGCGGAAGGACGTGCGCCAAACAGCTCTCCGCCTGGGGCCCAGCCGCCACTACATTTACCCAGTGTGCAGTTAGGGAGATATAGCGTCCCTGGCCGTGCTTACTGGTCCACGTATCTGTGGTTAGGTGGACCTTGCCACAGATGGCGTTGCGCAGTGCACACTTGATTTTATCGGACACTTGTTTGTGCAGGGAAGCCACGGCTCTCTTGGAGAAGTAGTGGCGGCTGGGAACAACATACTGTGGGACAGCAAGTGACATGAGCTGTTTGAAGCTGTGTGTGTCCACCAGCCTAAATGACAGCATTTCATAGGCCAGTAGTTTAGAAATGCTGGCATTCAGGGCCAGGGATCGAGGGTGGCTAGGTGGGAATTTACGCTTTCTCTCAAATGTTTGTGAGATGGAGAGCTGAACGCTGCCGTGTGACATGGTTGAGATGCTTGGTGACGCAGGTGGTGGTGTTGGCGGTACATCCCATGTTTGCTGGGCGGCAGGTGCCAACGTTCCTCCAGAGGCAGAGGAAGAGGCCGAGGCGGCGGCAGCAGCAGCAGAAGAGGCCGAGGCGGCGGCAGCAGCAGAAGAGCCAGAGGCGCGGCAGCAGCAGAAGAGGCAGCAGGGGGAGCCTGAGTGACTTCCTTGTTTTTAAGGTGTTTACTCCACTGCAGTTCATGCTTTGCATGCAGGTGCCTGGTCATGCAGGTTGTGCTAAGGTTCAGAACGTTAATGCCTCGCTTCAGGCTCTGATGGCACAGCGTGCAAACCACTCGGGTCTTGTCGTCAGCACATTGTTTGAAGAAGTGCCATGCCAGGGAACTCCTTGAAGCTGGCTTTGGGTTGCTCGTTCCCAGATGGCGGCGGTCAGTAGCAGGCGGAGTCTCTTGGCGGCCGGTGTTCTGATTTTGACCACTGCTCCCTCTTTTGCTACGCTGTTGGCTCGTTCTCACCACTGCCTCTTCCTCCGAACTCTGAAAGTCAGTGGCACGACCTTCATTCCATGTGGGGTCTAGGACCTCATCGTCCCCTGCATCGTCTTCCACCCAGTCTTGATCCCTGACCTCCTGTTCAGTCTGCACACTGCAGAAAGACGCAGCAGTTGGCACCTGTGTTTCGTCATCATCAGAGACGTGCTGAGGTGGTATCCCCATGTCCTCATCATCAGGAAACATAAGTGGTTGTGCGTTAGTGCATTCTATCTCTTCCACCCCTGGTGAAGAGCTAGGTGGATGCCCTTGGGAAACCCTGGCAGCAGAGTCTTCAAACAGCATAAGAGACTGCTGCATAACTTGAGGCTCAGACAGTTTCCCTGATATGCATGGGGGTGATGTGACAGACAGATGGGCTTGGTTTTCATGCGCCATCTGTGCGCTTTCTGCAGAAGACTGGGTGGGAGATAATGTGAACATGCTGGATGCACTGTCGGCCACCCAATTGACTAATGCCTGTACCTGCTCAGGCCTTACCATCCTTAGAACGGCATTGGGCCCCACCAAATATCCCTGTAAATTCTGGCGGCTACTGGGACCTGAGGTAGTTGGTACACTAGGACGTGTGGCTGTGGCAGAACGGCCACGTCCTCTCCCAGCACCAGAGGGTCCACTAACACCACCACGACCATGTCCACGTCCGCGTCCCTTATTAGATGTTTTCCTCATTGTTCCCGTTCACCACAATTTTGAGAATGGCAGATTTGGGAATAGTTTTTCAACCCAGAAAAAAAAAAGTGCTTTTACGGTCACTACAAATAACTTGACCAGCTAAAACAGTACAGATTTGCTTGAATAGAAATGTGAGACATGTTTTTTTATTGCACTGTGTGACAGGTTAAGGTTTAATCACAGAATCAGACTTCTATCTGCACGGTAGCGTGTGTCTTAGGTTTTTCTGAATGACACTATCAGTACCTTCAATGTAAGATATCCTTTTTGGGATAGATTTCAAGTAGGCCTCAAATACCAGAAACTAGTTATTTTGAGAATGGCAAATTTGGGAATAGTTTTTCAACCCAGAAAAAAAAAATGTGCTTTTACGGTCACTACAAATAACTTGACCAGCTAAAACAGTACAGATTTGCTTGAATAGAAATGTGAGACCTGTTTTTTTTTTGCACTGTGTGACAGGTTAAGGTTTAATCTCAGAATCAGACTTCTATCTGCATGGTAGCGTGTGTCTTAGGTTTTTCTGAATGACACTATCAGTACCTTCAATGTAAGATATCCTTTTTGGGATAGATTTCAAGTAGGCCTCAAATACCAGAAACTAGTTATTTTGAGAATGGCAAATTTGGGAATAGTTTTTCAACCCAGAAAAAAAAATGTGCTTTTACGGTCACTACAAATAACTTGACCAGCTAAAACAGTACAGATTTGCTTGAATAGAAATGTGAGACCTGTTTTTTTTTGCACTGTGTGACAGGTTAAGGTTTAATCTCAGAATCAGACTTCTATCTGCACGGTAGCGTGTGTCTTAGGTTTTTCTGAATGACACTATCAGTACCTTCAATGTAAGATATTTTTTTTGGGATAGATTTCAAGTAGGCCACAAATACCAGAAACTAGTTATTTTGAGAATGGCAAATTTGGGAATAGTTTTTCAACCCAGAAAAAAAAAAGGGCTTTTACGGTCGCTACAAATAACTTGACCAGCTAAAACAGTACAGATTTGCTTGAATAGAAATGTGAGACCTGTTTTTTTTTGCACTGTGTGACAGGTTAAGGTTTAATCTCAGAATCAGACTTCTATCTGCACGGTAGCGTGTGTCTTAGGTTTTTCTGAATGACACTATCAATACCTTCAATGTAAGATATCCTTTTTGGGATAGATTTCAAGTAGGCCTCAAATACCAGAAACTAGTTATTTTGAGAATGGCAAATTTGGGAATAGTTTTTTAACCCAGAAAAAAAAAGGGCTTTTACGGTCGCTACAAATAACTTGACCAGCTAAAACAGTACAGATTTGCTTGAATAGAAATGTGAGACCTGTTTTTTTTTTGCACTGTGTGACAGGTTAAGGTTTAATCTCAGAATCAGACTTCTATCTGCACGGTAGCGTGTGTCTTAGGTTTTTCTGAATGACACTATTAGTACCTTCAATGTAAGATATCCTTTTTGGGATAGATTTCAAGTAGGCCTCAAATACCAGAAACTAGTTATTTTGAGAATGGCAAATTTGGGAATAGTTTTTCAACCCAGAAAAAAAAATGTGCTTTTACGGTCACTACAAATAACTTGACCAGATAAAACAGTACAGATTTGCCTGAATAGAAATGTGAGACCTGTTTTTTTTTACACTGTGTGACAGGTTAAGGTTTAATCTCAGAATCAGACTTCTATCTGCACGGTAGCTTGTGTCTTAGGTTTTTCTGAATGACACTATGAGTACCTTCAATGTAAGATATTTTTTTTGGGATAGATTTCAAGTAGGCCTCAAATACCAGAAACTAGTTATTTTGAGAATGGCAAATTTGGGAATAGTTTTTCAACCCAGAAAAAAAAAGGGCTTTTACGGTCGCTACAAATAACTTGACCAGCTAAAACAGTACAGATTTGCTTGAATAGAAATGTGAGACCTGTTTTTTTTTGCACTGTGTAACCGGTAAAGGTTTAATCTCAGAATCAGACTTCTATCTGCACGGTAGCGTGTGTCTTAGGTTTTTCTGAATGACACTATCAATACCTTCAATGTAAGATATCCTTTTTGGGATAGATTTCAAGTAGGCCTCAAATACCAGAAACTAGTTATTTTGAGAATGGCAAATTTGGGAATAGTTTTTCAACCCAGAAAAAAAAAGGGCTTTTACGGTCGCTACAAATAACTTGACCAGCTAAAACAGTACAGATTTGCTTGAATAGAAATGTGAGACCTGTTTTTTTTTGCACTGTGTGACATTTTAAGGTTTAATCTCAGAATCAGACTTCTATCTGCACGGTAGCGTGTGTCTTAGGTTTTTCTGAATGACACTATCAGTACCTTCAATGTAAGATATCTTTTTTGGGATAGATTTCAAGTAGGCCTCAAATACCAGAAACTAGTTATTTTGAGAATGGCAAATTTGGGAATAGTTTTTCAACCCAGAAAAAAAAAAGTGCTTTTACGGTCACTACAAATAACTTGACCATCTAAAACAGTACAGATTTGCTGGAATAGAAATGTGAGACCTGTTTTTTTTTGTACTGTGTGACAGGTTAAGGTTTAATCTCAGAATCAGACTTCTATCTGCACGGTAGCATGTGTCTTAGGTTTTTCTGAATGACACTATCAGTACCTTCAATGTAAGATATCCTTTTTGGGATAGATTTCAAGTAGGCCTCATATACCAGAAACTAGTTATTTTGAGAATGGCAAATTTGGGAATAGTTTTTCAACCCAGAACAAAAAGTGTGCTTTTACGGTCACTACAAATAACTTGACCAGCTAAAACAGTATAGATTTGGTTGAATAGAAATGTCAGGTCTATTTTTTAGGCGCTGGGTGACAGGCTCAACTTGCCCCTGATGTAGTATATGGCCAAAAAATAACCACACTGTTGATGCTTAAATGCACTTGGGTGACACAGGCTCAGCCTGCACCAGATGTAGTATATGGCCAAAAAATAATCAGACTGTTGATAGTTAAATGCACTTCGGTGACACAGACTCAGCCTGCAGCTGATGTAGTATATGGCCAAAAAATAACCAGACTGTTGATGGTTAAATGCACTTCGGTGACACAGGCTCAGCCTGCAGCTGATGTAGGATATAGCACAAAATAACCACACTATTGATGGTTAAATGCACTTGGTGATAGCTTGTGCTGGCGCACCACAAGTCACAAAATGGCCTCCGATCACCCCAGAAAAAAAGTGATCTAAAAACGCTCTGGGCAGCCTCAAAAAAGTGAGCAAGTCAATACTAGCACTTCAATGATCCACAGCTGCAGATCGATCACAGAATGAAGTCTTTTGGAGGAGTTAATCACTGCCTAATCTCGCCCTAACGTCGCAGCTGCAACCTCTCCCTATGCTTCAATCAGCAGAGTGACGTGCAGCGCAACGTGACCCAAGCTTATATAGAGGCTGGGTCACATGCTGCACTGGCCAATCACAGCCATGCCAATAGTAGGCAAGGCTGTGATGGCCTCTTGGGGCAAGTAGTATGACGCTTGTTGATTGGCTGCTTTGCAGCCTTTCAAAAAGAGCCAAGAAAGCGCCGAACACCGAACCCGAACACAGACTTTTACGAAAATGTTCGGGTTCGGGTCCGTGTTACGGACACCCCAAAATTCGGTACGAACCCGAACTATACAGTTCGGGTTCGCTCATCCCTAGTTAGGACAATCAGAAACCTTTTTGTTGCCCTAATGATATTGATCTAGGTGTGCAGGTCCACCCAAGCCATCCAACAGGTGCAAAATTACTTTGAGGTTTACTGGTTCTCAGTCAGATGAGAGCTGGCTTGGAATATCTCATAGTGCACAAGACTTACTCATTTATAGTCGATATTGTACCACTTTTATATAGAATGACCCCCATTTCTTAGCTCTATTGTTTGTATATATAACGGTGTGCAGCCATTTTGTTTATTGTAATTATGTTTGCTTCATGGATATGCACCTGTGATTCAGAAGGTTCTAGTCTAAATTTTCTTGCAATAGTGCACAAGGCTGCCATTGTAAGGTATGCTGGCTGTTTTCTGTCTCATGGATAGATTTATGGTTTGTACATACCTGGCTTTTGGCATATAGCCTTTGTGTGGTTGTCTATTGTATGTCATACATAATAGGAGTCTAAGACGCATCCAGCTATCCTCCTAATGCTGTTACCAAACCATTTTGATCGGGTTTCTATCAATTTCTAACCTTTATTTATGAACCAGACACCCTCTATTCTTCCGAGCAGGGGGTGCCTGGGGTTCTCCCATTGATTTCCATTGTATTAAATTGTATTCAAGCACCCGAATCATTCGGCCGAGCACTCAGACCTGCCCAGCATAGCGATGCTCAAGCCGAACAGCAGTTCGGCCGAGCATGCTCGCTCATCGCTAGACGCACTATGTGAACAGTGTGCTTAGTCAAACCTAAACCATAAAAACAGAAAGAAACCCATGGGTGAGCTGCACTATCACAATACTGCATATGATAAGGAGCATATATAAGCTTCAATATGAGGACATATATGTGGTAAAAAACATTTAACCACTTCCCATCTGGGCCCTTTGCCCCCTTCCTGACCAGGCCAAATTTTGCAAAACTGACATATCTCACTTTATGTGGTAATAACTTTGGAACGCCTTTATTTATCCAAGTCATTCAGAGATTGTTTTCTCGTGACACATTGTACTTCATGATAGTCATAAATTTGAGTCAAAATATTTCACCTTTATTTATGAAAAAATCCCAAATTTACCCAAAAATTTGAAAAATTCGCAATTTTCGAAATTTCAATTTCTCTGCTTTTAAAACAGAAAGTGATACCTCATAAAATATTTATTATTTAACATTCCCCAAATGTCTACTTTATGTTGGCATCATTTTGGAAATGTCATTTTATTTTTTTAGGACGTTAGAAGGCTTAGAAGTTTAGAAGGAATTCTTCAAATTTTTAAGAAAATTGCCAAAATCCACTTTATAAGGACCAGTTCAGGTCTGAAGTCACTTTGTGGGGCCTACATAGTGGATACCCCCATAAATGACCCCATTGTAGAAACTACACCCCTCAAGGTATTCAAAACCGATTTTACAAACTTTGTTAACCCTTTAGGCGTTCCACAAGAATTAAAGGAAAATGGAGATCAAATTTTTAAATTTCACTTTTTTGGCAGATTTTCCATTTTAATCAATTTTTTTCTTTAACACATCGATGGTTAACAGCCAAACAAAACTTAATATTTATTACCCAGATTCTGCGGTTTACAGAAACACCCCACATGTGGTCATAAACTGCTGTATGGGCACACGGCAGGGCGCAGAAGAAAAGGAACTCCACATGGTTTTTAGATGCCATGTCCCATTTGAAGCCCCCTGATGCACCCTTACAGTAGAAACTCCCAAGAAGTGACCCCATTTTGGAAACTAGGGGATAAGGTGCCAGTTTTATTAGTACTATTTTTGGGTACATATGATTTTTTGATCATTCATTATAACACTTTATGGGGCAAGGTGACCAAAAAATTGGTTGTTTTAGCACAGTTTCTATTTATTTATTTTTACAGCAGTCACCTGAGGGGTTCAGTCAAGTGACATTTTTATAGAGCAGATTGTTACGGACGTGGCGATACCTAATATGTATACTTTTTCTCATTTATTAAAGTTTTACACAATAATAGCATTTTTGAAACAAAAAAATTATGTTTTAATGTGTCCATGTTCTGAGAGCTATAGTTTTTTTATTTTTTGAGAGATTTTCTTATGTAGGGGCTCATTTTTTGCGGGATGAGGTTACGGTTTTATTGGTACTATTTTGTGGGACATACGCATTTTTGATCACTTGGTGTTGCACCTTTTGTGATGCAAGGTGACAAAAATTGCTTGTTTTGACAGTTTTTTTTTTTTTTTTTACGGTGTTCACCCGAGGGGTTAGGTCATGTGATAATTTTATAGAGCTGGTTTTTACGGACACGGCGATACCTAATATGTCTATTTTATTTTATTTTTTCTATTTTTAATTTTTTTTTTCTTTCCTTACTTGGGAACTTTTTTTTTTTTACATGTCAAACTTTATTTTATTTTATTTTTTCAACCCTTTATTTTTTTTATTTTTTTTTACACTTTTCGTCCCCCATAAGGTCATACAAGACCTCTGGGGGACATTTGCTTCACTTTTTCTTTTTTTTTTCACTGTTGATTTCTCCTGTAACTGGGGCTGACATAGTAGCCCCAGTTACAGGACAAATGCACCCCTATAGAGGCTGTACAGCAGCAATCCTGCGCTGTACAGCCTCACAGCAGGGCTGATCGAGGTCTCTGAGAGACCTCACACAGCCCCTGCACTCTCCGGTCACGGCGGTCACATGACCGCCGGGCCGGAACAGGAAGCGCACAGCGCTTCCTTCTCTGCAGACACAGCGCTTGGTGAGCGCTGTGTCTGCAGCGATCGTGAAGGCAGGGACACCTGGGCACTGTCCCTGCCTTGTCTTAGGGTTGCCCTGCTGTCACTGACAGCGGGCAACCCGATCAGCAGCTGCACGATTAGCGTGCAGCTGCTATTTCTGACAGGACGTTTTAAAACGTGCTGTCAGAAATAGACGTCCACCCATAGGACGTTTATAGTCTATGGGCGGACGTGAGGCGGTTAAGAACTTTATTGAGAGGACAAACCCAAGAGAGATTCAAAAGACAAAGGAACATAAGTGTGACTACATACATTAGCAGTGGCACATGAGTTCTTTGCGTAGATTTAGTCCACGTGGGTGTCTGGACTCAAGGCGGAATATCCAATATGCCTCTCTATTCAATAATTTGTGTTTGATGTCTCTTCTTCTTTTTGGCATGTAGATTCTGTCAATGGCATAGGTCTTGGATGACCTAGAAGATTGATTATGGACACTCTACCCCTCTGTGCCAGTCTGTTAATAGTTTCTTGTTTATTGTGTTTTTCATTTTTGTGTAACCCCAGATGGATTTACAGCACCATGGAATTAATGGTGCTTCAAAATAAATAATAATAATAGTAATAATATGTCTTGAGGCATTTGTTAGTTTAGGATTCTCTTTATAATTCAGGTGTTCTAATATCCTATTCCTGAACTTCCTCGTGGCACTGCCCACATAGATTTAAATCACCATTTTGCGTCTTGAGTCTTGGAATGTCTTAGTAGGTGTTACGTAATACATCGTGAAAATTAAAAGACTAGCTTACATTGCCTGTGTCAACATTAATTCTGTGTTTTACATGTTGCCACAAGAACCTCGCTCCACAAGTGAAATAGACCAGCAGTACTAGCTCACTGCTTGTAATGATAAAAGACATTTAGTTTGTCTGAAACACGTTTATAGTTGGGGTGCTGTGATTATTTTTATGTGCTTTCAGAAGAATAAAGGATCGTCATAGCTTTTAAGAATGGTGCTGGTTTTTACTTTGTGGATTGTTTTTTGTACACCGTCGTAGTTGAAGACAAAATTCATGGCAGTGATGTTGATGACCCTTGTCCCTACATTTTGCCCCATCAAGGCCCCTGTTGAAGCCCTCAGATATGTGTAATTAATACTAGAAATTCAGATGCCTTAGTGGTGTCCTGTATTGGTTTGTAACATAAATACTTCCACCATATGGTTAGATGACCACATGACACGCGTGGGTGTTTACTGCCTGGACTGCTTCCTTAATGATACAGCATTTCACTCATACAGTGCTCTGCTGGATCAATGAGAGAGGTACGCCTGTGCACATGTCTCCCTCTCTCTGCCTTAGGACTCATGCACACGACCGTTGTGTTCACCCGTGACCGTTGTGCCGTTTTCAGTTTTTTTTCGCGGACCCATTGACTTTCAATGGGTCCGTGGAAAAATCGGAAAATGCACTGTTTTGCAGCCGCATCCGTGATCCGTGTTTCCTGTCCATCAAAAAAATAAGACCTGTCCTATTTTTTTGACGGACAACGGTTCACGGACCCATTCAAGTCAATGGGTCCGTGAAAGAACACGGATGCACACAAGATTGGCATCCGCGTCCGTGATCCGTGGCCGTAGGTTACTCTCATACAGACGGATCCGAAGATCCGTCTGCATAAAAACTTTTTCAGAGCTGAGTTTTCACTTCGTGAAAACTCAGAATCGACAGTATATTCTAACACAGAGGCGTTCCCATAGTGATGGGGACGCTTCTAGTTAGAAAATACTACGAACTGTGTACATGACTGCCCCCTGCTGCCTGGCAGCACCCGATCTCTTACAGGGGGCTGTGATCCGCACAAATAACCCCTCAGGTGCTGCACCTGAGGGGTTAATTGTGCATATCATAGCCCCCTATAAGAGATCAGGGGCTGCCAGGCAGGAGGGGGCAGACCCCCCTCCCTCCCCAGTTTTAATTTCATTGGTGGCAAGCATGCGGCCCCCCCTTGCCCCCCCTCTATTGTATTATCATTGGTGGCCAGTGTGCGCCCCCCCCCGGCCCCCCCTCTATTGTTTTAATATCATTGGTGGCCAGTGTGCGCCCCCCTTCCCCCGGCCCCCCTCTATTGTTTTAATATCATTGGAGGCCATTGTGCGGCCTCCCCTCTCCCCCCCCCCCGATAATTGGTGGCAGCGGAGAGTTCCGATCGGAGTCCCAGTTTAATCGCTGGGGCTCCGATCGGTAACCATGGCAACCAGGACACTACTGTAGTCCTGGTTGCCATGGTTACTTAGCAATATTAGAAGCATCATACTTACCTGCTGCGCTGTCTGTGACCGGTCGGGAGCTCCTCCTACTGGTAAGTGACAGATCATTAAGCAATGCGCCACACAGACCTGTCAGGGGGAAGTCATGTACACAGTTCGTAGGATATTCTAACTTGAAGCGTCCCCATCACCATGAAGACGCCTCTGTGTTAGAATACACTGTCGGATATGAGTTTCACGATCTAACTCAAATCCGATGGTATATTCTAACATAGAGGCATTCCCATGGTGATGGGGACGCTTCAAGTTAAAATATACCATCGGATTGGAGAAAACTCTGATCCTATGGTATATTAACTCCTGACTTTACATTGAAAGTCAATGGGGGACAGATCCGTTTGCAATTGCACCATATTGTGTCAACGTCAAACGGATCCGTCCCCATTGACTTGCATTGTAAGTCAGGACGGATCCGTTTGGCTCCGAATGGCCAGGCGGACACCAAAATGACTTTTTTTTCATGTCCGTGGATCCTCCAAAAATCAAGGAAGACCCACGGACGAAAAAACGGTCACGGATCACGGACCAACGGAACCCCGATTTGCGGACCGTGAAAAAATACTGTCGTGTGCATGAGGCCTTACACCGGTCTGCATGATTAGTGCAAGCAGGAGTGTGGATCTTGATTCTGTCGAACGCTTTTTCTGCGTCCGTGCTCAGCAGAAGAAGAGGTCTAGAACGGTTTGCAGAGAGTTGCACTATGTTCAGTACTCTGACTGTATTATCTCTGCCCTCACTACCTTTGATAAACCCTACCTGATCCCCGTGCACTAATGATGGAAGAAGAGCCGACAAACGATTAGCCAATAATTTTGCAAGCAGCTTAAGGTCGATATTGAGGAGGGAAATGGGTCTGTAGTTGGCACATTGTTTAGGGTCTTTTCCCTCTTTAGGGATCAGGGTAATATGGGCCTGTGTCATATCCCTGGATAATTTTTCCCCTTGTAGGGTTAGGTTACAGACCTCCAGTAGATGGGGGAGTAAGCATTGTTGGTATGTTCTATAGTATTGGACAGGGAGGCCATCAGGGCCAGGGCTTTTTCCAGAGGGTGTCTGTTTTAAGGCAGTTGTGAGTTCTTTAAGAGTGAATGGGGAGGAAAGTATTTGTCTCTGGTCTTCGGGGATTGTTGGTAGTGAGAGTGTATCTAGGAAGGAGGATAATACAGAAGCATGGACTTCAGGAGAGAGCGTTTGGGGCAAGTTATATAGAGCTTCGTAAAACTCTCTAAATTGGATACCAAATTCTTTAGAGGAATATAGAGGAGAGCCTTGCGGGGATACTATTTGATGGATATAGTTTGTTGCTCTTCTATTCCTTATCCTGTTCATCATAAATTTGGATGTTTTATCTCCATGGGCAAAAAATTTGTGTTGCGAGTTCAGAAAGAGTTTGGTTGTGGATTGTCGTAGCATAGATTTCAATTCCGCTCTATAGCCAGACAACTCTTGAAGTTGTTGCTCGGAGAATGAACATTTGTGTAAGGATTCCAAATTTTGTATTTTCTGGCATAGAAAGTCTAGCTTCTTGTTCCTCTGTTTTTTTTGATAAGCACCCAAACTTATGAGATGTCCTCTAACAAAAGGTTTGTGGGCATCCCACACGGAAAGGGCAGAGATATCAGGGTTTTTATTTAGGATAAAGTATTCCTTAAGAAGTTCAGCTATTTTGTCCCTAGTGTTCGGGTTCCCCAGTAAAGATTCATTTAGGCGCCATTTAAATTTGTATTGTTTGGGGATTGGTGCAGAGATTGATAGGGAGATAGGGGCATGGTCAGAGAGGTGAATGGACCCTATTTGAGGATTACTACAGTATTGAAGGTGTTCTTTAGACACAAAGAGGTAATCCAGGCGTTGATATGTGCCATGGACATTAGAGTAAAAAGTGTAGTCTGGTGTAGTAGGAAAGAATGTCCGCCAAACATCTATAAGATGGAGATTCCAGAACCCCTCTCTAATGTACCTCAGTGTTTTAAGTGCTAGGGCTGATTTTGAGGTTGAGGAGTCTAGCTGAGGGTTTAAAGTGGCATTAAGGTCTCCTCCTACTATGGTCAGTCCTTCTACAAAAGAGTTTATGACAGGAAAAACCTTCGAAAACCAACTGTGGTGGCCAGTGTTAGGTGCATAAAGGTTAATAAATGTGTAAGTCTGAGGGCCAATATTGCCCTTGACCAATAAGTAGCGACCATCAGGATCCTGCAGATGAGAAGTGTAGCGAAAAGGGACTCTTCTCTGGAACCCAATACTCACTCCCCCTGAGGCAGAAGAGCTGCCACCACAGTGAAACCACTGTGAGAAATGGCCATATGAAAGGTTAGGGTAGTGATTAAATTTAAAGTGCGTCTCCTGGAGGAGGAGGACAGTAGCTCCTAATTTGCGTAACAATGAGAAAGCCTGACTCCTTTTTGATGGAGAATTAAAGCCTTTGACATTGTAGGACGCAAATGATAGGTCAACCATTGTGTTTAATGTGTTGTGCGTTACCTCGCTGAATGTCCTTCCTCCCCCAGGAGTACGCGACTTTGCTGAAGATGCTGGGTGGAATTTGGATGAGCAGAGTGGAAACCAGAGGGAGCCCCTGTATCTGATGGAACCTTGGAGCACAAAATAAATGTACCTTCATAACAAAATAAACAAAACAACAATTAACAAATTGTCCTACATTTTTGTAGGCCAAACATTCAGTCATAGGGGGAAAAAAGGTCTATAGACCCGATAAATGATCTCTATCAAGAGGGAGTTGAGACCTGAACAGTAATATTGCATAACTGTAATATTGCATAACAGTAATATTCAATGTCTAAGCAATAGAAATAAAGTAAAGGTTAGGGGAACATAGTTATTCCTATCTGGATTAAGCAAGATTGAAAGAATAGAAAATATAGGATATGTGATAAAATGGAAGAACATCACATTTCAGAGTGGATTTTAGTATGATGACTATAATCAGCAATCCACCATGTAGGTAAACGAAAGACATAACTAGCGGATACTGAATAGGTTTTACATTAGGCTTGGTTGAGTCTTTTAGGTGTCAGCTGGCGACTTCTTTTCCCGGATCTCTGTGCTTTGGGGGTCTGCTGCAGCACGAAGGGGGCGATTGTAGGGACCTCGGGTAGTCCGGCAAGGTCTTGGAACAGCTCCCAGTTTTCCACTCCCAACGGCGGGATTTGTAGCTGATCGTAGAGGTTTTCTAATTCCATGTAGGTGGAGATGTTATAGCGTCGTCCCTCCTGGGAAAAGGATATACTAAAAGGAAAGTTCCACTTGTATTGAATTTTGTGGGAGCGCAACCACTCCATCAGTGGCTTCATGGCTCTGCGCTTTCTGAGAGTGGATGGGGCTAAATCTTGATATACTGTTATCTGTGATCCTTCATAGGAAAAATCGGGACGATTTCTTGCCGCCTCTTGAATCGCCGTTTTAACTTGAAAATGAAAAAATTTACAGATTATGTCCCTAGGGGGATCTTCCGGTTTTGGCTTGGGGCGCAGTGCTCTATGGGCACGTTCTATGATTATCTCTTGATCAAAATCAGGGCCTACAAGTTGGGAGCATATCGATAAAATCATGGAGGTTACGTCACCTGGCTGGGCTGCCTCAGGAATCCCTCTGAAGCGCAGGTTATTTCGGCGCCCCCTGTTCTCCTGGTCTTCCAGGGCGTTGTGCAGGTCGTTTAGGTAAGTGCCACATGTTTGGAAGGAGGCAGAGGTGGCCGTTTGGTGTTCCAGGATTGAGGCCTGATGAGATTCAAGTGCCTCTACTCTGTCCCCCACCTGTCTCATATCTTGCCGTAGTGCGGTAATTTCATCCAGCACAGGCTCCATAGCCTTGCAGAGGGCCTGCTTTAAGTAGTGCCTGGTGATAGGGAGCGAACCCTTGCCCTGCGGTTCCTCCGTGTCACTGTCTTCCTCCGATCTTTCCAGCGGCCGCTCAAAATTTTTCTGTGAGTGTGCAGTCGCCATCTTTGAGTCCCGTGCTACATAAGCTGAGGCCGCCTTTTTTAGGAATTTATCCATCTCTCCTGGCGTAGCTTGCACTTTGTTGGAGGTAGAATGATCCCCAGCTCTAGCGTTCCCAATCTTTACCATTTTTAGCTGTGTTCAGGCAATATAATAGCTAAGATCGCTATATATAGAGATCAGTGTTGCAGAGCTCAGGGAAGTGCGGCCATCTCAGACCGGCGCAAGCTCCGCCCCCCAGGAGTGTGGATCTTGAAGAGGAAACCAGCCATCTCTATGCTGAAAGGTCCTGCGGTAAATTGAAAGGAGAGGAAAATTCCAATTACATGAAGCTAAAGGACCATTGATGATGTAACAAGTGTGAGGCGTTTCAGGAACATAATACTCTGGTGTAAGTGTACAGAAATGTGCTCTTTAAAGATAAGTGTGTGGCTTGTGTTTGTTTAGTGTGTATAGCAGTGCTGTGTGTATATCTGTCAGCTGTGTTGCAATGCTGTGTTTGTCATGGGTTGTATGAAGCTGTAGTGTGTGTATGTAAGCTTTCTAGCAGTGCTCTGTTTGTTAGGTGTGTATAGCAGTGATGTATGATGTATTATGTCAGCTGTGTAGCAGAGCTGTGTTTTTCATGGGGTGTATGCAGCAGTGCTGTGGGTATGTAAGTTACTGTCCTTGACCCCTTGACTTTTTTAAAGCACCAGGGAAGGTCTAATAAGTATAAAAAATATATATATTTATTTATTTTCTGTTGTTTAAAGCTAGGGTGGATCTTATAATCTGTAAAAAAAAAAGTATATATGTGGGCTAATAGAAGGAGACTTGACACCTAAATGATTGTACTGTAGAGGACACTGTGGCCCACACTCACCAGCCAAGGGTTGGATGTTGAAGGAGAGCTACCGTATGTTCACCCATTCACCAATGTAGTGGCTCCTTCCATACTCAGCACCCAACAAATGAACAGTGTGATGTGGTCTGTACCAAGCAGGGGGAGAAAAAGCTGTCTTAGGCCTCATGCACACGACCGTTGTGTGCATCCGTGGCCGTTGTGCCGTTTTCCGTTTTTTTTTCGCGGACCCATTGACTTTCAATGGGTCTGTGGAAAAATCGGAAAATGCACTGTTTTGCAGCCGCATCCGTGATCCGTGTTTCCTGTCCTATTTTTTTGATGGACAACGGTTCACGGACCCATTCAAGTCAATGGGTCTGTGAAAGAACACGGATGCACACAAGATTGGCATCCGCGTCCGTGATCCGTGGCCGTAGTTTACTTTCATACAGACGGATCCGAAGATCCGTCTGCATAAAAGCTTTTTCAGAGCTGAGTTTTCACTTCGTGAAAACTCATATCCGACAGTATATTCTAACATAGAGGCGTTCCCATAGTGATGGGGACGCTTCTAGTTAGAATATACTACGAACTGTGTACATGACTGCCCCCTGCTGCCTGGCAGCACCTGATCTCTTACAGGGGGCTGTGATCCGCACAATTAACCCCTCAGGTGCTGCACCTGAGGGGTTAAATGTGCATATCATAGCCCCCCATAAGAGATCAGGGGCTGCCAAGCAGCAGGGGGCAGACCCCCCTCCCTCCCCAGTTTGAATATCATTGGTGGCCAGTGTGCGGCCCCCCCGCCCCCCCTTCATTTCAATATCATTGGTGGCCAGTGTGCGGCCTCTCCCACCCCCCTCCCTCTATTGTAATATCATTGGTGGCCAGTGTGCGGCCCCCCGGCCCCCCCTCCTATTGTAATATCATTGGTGGCCAGTGTGCGCCCCCTCTATTGTATTAATATCATTGGTGACCAGTGTGCGGCCTCCCCTCTCCCCCCCCCCCCGATCATTGGTGGCAGCGGAGATTCCGATCGGAGTCCCAGTTTAATCGGTCTGGGGCTCCGATCGGTAACCATGGCAACCAGGACGCTACTGCAGGCCTGGTTGCCATGGTTACTTAGCAATATTACAATATTAGAAGCATCATACATACTTACTTGCTGCGCTGTCTGTGTCCGGCCGGGAGCTTCTCCTACGTGTAAGCGGCGCATTGCTTAATGATCTGTCACTTACCAGTAGGAGGAGCTCCCGGCCGGACACAGACAGCGCAGCAGCCAGCAGGTAAGTATGATGCTTCTAATATTGTAATATTGCTAAGTAACCATGGCAACCAGGCCTGCAGTAGCGTCCTGGTTGCCATGGTTACCGATCGGAGCCCCAGAGCGATTAAACTGGGACTCCGATCGGAATCTCCGCTGCCACCAATGATCGGGCGGGGGGGGGGGGCAGAGGGGAGGCCGCACACTGGCCACCAATGAAATTACAATAAGGGGGAGGGGGGCCGCACACTGGCCACCAATGATATTCAAACTGGGGAGGGAGGGGGGTCTGCCCCCTGCTACCTGGCAGCCCCTGATCTCTTACAGGGGGCTATGATACTCACAATTAACCCCTTCAGGTGCGGCACCTGAAGGGTTAATTGTAATGATCACAGCCCCCTGTAAGAGATCGGGTGCTGCCAGGAAGCAGGGGGCAGTCATGTACACAGTTTGTAGTATATTCTAACTAGAAGCGTCCCCATCACTATGGGAACGCCTCTGTGTTAGAATATACTGTCGGATCTGAGTTTCACAATGTAACTCAAATCCGATGGTATATTCTAACATAGAGGCGTTCCCATGGTGATGGGGACGCTTCAAGTTAAAATATACCATCGGATTGGAGAAAACTCAGATCCTATGGTATATTAACTCCTGACTTTACATTGAAAGTCAATGGGGGACGGATCCGTTTGAAATTGCACCATATTGTGTCAATGTCAAACGGATCCGTCCCCATTGACTTGCATTGTAATTCAGGACGGATCCGTTTGGCTCCGTACGGACAGGCGTGGATCCTCCAAAAATCAAGGAAGACCCACGGACGAAAAAACGGTCACGGATCATGGAAAAGCGGAACCCGTTTTTGCGGACCGCAAAAAAAAAAAACTGTCGTGTGCACGAGGCCTTATCCAAACTAATTCCAAACTTTGGTTTGTACCTTGAACTCAGCAGTGTAACGGAGAACACCTCCTGCTACATTAACTTGTGTGGCTCAGTTGCTCCTGCTTCACCAACCTATGGCTGGCCCCTCCAGCTGCATTCAGTGCCCACATCCACGCACTATACAGGAATGTACAGCATGCAGTTGGACACTAGCAAGCCCAATGGGGTCCATTTTTAGTAGGTCCAATACCCAAGCCAATCCTGCTACCTCCTGATTCCATCAATGTCTGTGAAAGCAGGCCAGTGGGGAACACGCAAAGATACCTCTAGGTTTGTTTATCCTAGGAATTTGTCTTAATAAGGACCCATAGCTGGCGGTGGATCTGCCGAAGTTAAGAAGAGGTGCAGGTTCTTAATGTAAGACAGCTTCCGAGCTTCTCGGCCTGTGTAAAGCGGCCTTAACTTTTCTCTACTGTACAAAATAGTATATTGCCAGAGATTATAGTTAGGTGCTAGATGCATTTCGGGGTCTCTAACTCCTTCCCCAGTAGCACAGATAAATGTAAAAATTTCTAATTATGCCTAATTCCACTAAGTAATTTTTGTTAGCATGGATATTTATGCACTATGCAGATGATGACTAGCTTTGTCTATCTAGCCATATGTCTGTCTATATTAATAACGCACAAAATAATTCAGCACACAGATATTCTTAATGGGATAATGTAACAGAGTGTAATTTTAATTTGATGCTAGAATATGATGAAACGTGGTAGCATTGTAAAGACTCCATCCGAATATTCCAGCCTTTCAACTTACTTGCCGTTTACTCTGCCTTGCTTAATAAACCTTCCCTTTGTCTTTAGAGTAATGAATAACGTAATATTCCTTCCTTTTCAATGACAGATTGGTGGCAAGGGATTGGAAGGTAATTGCTGTCTCAATTTTACGAGTCAGATTTTTATTAATCTGTTCTGTATAGAAAAATAACCCTAGGGTATGTCAGACAAGTTATGACATGTTTTTATTAATTTGCTGAACAGTTACAATATGTCTCAGAATGATGGACTGTCAAAATGTACACATATACATAAGAATACAAAACTGACTTTTCTAGACAAATGATAAACAGAACATAAAGCAGAAGCTGTTTTTATGATGTTTATTTTTTTAGCTACTCCAGTGCTACAATGTCAATTTATACACTTTAGGCCTCACGCACACGATTGTGTCCTGTCCACTCATGCACCCGATTGTGTCCTGTCCACTCACGCACCCGATTGCGTCCTGTCCACTCACGCACCCGATTGCGTCCTGTCCACTCACGCACCCGATTGTGTCCTGTCCACTCACGCACCCGATTGTGTCCTGTCCACTCACGCACCCGATTATGTCCTGTCCACTCACGCACCCGATTGTGTTCTGTCCACTCACGCACACGATTGTGTCCTGTCCACTCACGCACACGATTGTGTCCTGTCCAGTTTGATGTCCGCAAACCTTGGTTTGGTAAAATACGAATGCAGTCCGTGTGCATGCCGCATTTTGTTGCAGACTCATTGCCTTCAATAGGTCTGTCAGCTAACACTTTGAAAACAAGTATAGAACATATTCTAACCTTTGTGGAACAAACACAAGGAAACAGAAAGCACATGTATGGCTATTCACTGACAGACTTCCTGTTAGAATCCCTTCTCATAATACATTTTTTTGTTTTTGCCTCTTGAACACCCAATGCTACATATAAGAATGATAAATGTAAAAGTGGGAGTTTTAAAAATGAAATGATTATACAGTATAACTTAAAAATAAAGATGTTGTAATTGACAAGCCAAAACTCTATCTGTAAGAAAAATGGTTTTTTTTTTGGATATGTTCTGTAGATGAATGGTAGAATATCTGGAAGATAAAGTATAAGTGTAGAGCAAAAAAGAAAAACAATATCGGGTGCTTAAAGATCTAAGTGCGAAATAAATCTGATGGAAAATATCAACCAAATACTTTATGTAGTTCCGCATGTTGCATACTTTTTCTGAGGGAGCTTTACCTTTAAATGGGCTGTCCCACAACTAAATATGACATTTTTGATTTTGTAAAACAGAACATTTTTGAACCTAGAGTCATTCAAAAATGTCCCAGTTGAATAGATATTGCTGTCACATAGACTGTAGACGTGAAGTTCACATATAGCAGTTGCCATTCCTAGATACTAACAATGTTTCCCAGAATCTCAGATACGATCAGGACCTACAGGAGGATCAATCTGTATAGCAAGTGGATGGTCGTAAGAATAATCTTATGAAGCACATACTGTATCACTGCCAGGAAACATATAAAGATGTAAACACAAGACTTTAAGGACACCAGAATTTCAGATACGACCAGGACCTACAGGAGGATCAATCTGTATAGCAAGTGGATGGTCGTAAGAATAATCTTATGAAGCACATACTGTATCACTGCCAGGAAACATATAAAGATGTAAACACAAGACTTTAAGGACACAAGAATGCAGAACTGGACTTCACATGTAGTGCTTGCTATTCCGGAGTACAAACTGTGTCTCCCAGTTCTCAGATACCCAATTAGTTTTTTTTAGCATATTCATCATTTTTTTCCATCTAAATTCATGATTCCTCCCTGCTTAAATTGCTTTTGGGCCAATCATGTGTTCAGATGGAAAAAATGATGAATATTCTAAATGTGAATATATAGCAGTATATTCTGTAGTGCTATATATTAGTTTTTGACCCACGCCTGTATTGATCCCGTAATATTCACATATTACGTGATCATTAACTTGCTGATTTTTGGGTAAAAAACAAAGAATGTAGAATATAACGAATATTCGAATTCGCGAATATTCTGCAAAAGATCCACGAAATATTGCAAATTCTAATATTGCCCCTGCCACTCATCACTAACAGTAACCACTGGACAAGCAGGCAAGGGTACCATGGAAAAAAGCACCACTGGACCTGCAAATATTATTTCAGCTGAAAAATAAGGCAGGTTCTGCTAATTTGCATGTCTTTCCCATATGTCCAAGTTGAGGCCAATGAGTTTACATGACAAAACAGTATAGAAAGGTTATTGGATATAATGTTAGGACAATTAGAAAACTGAACATTTTTATGCAGCCCTCCTAAGCAGTGAGAGAAGAATTTGCTGGCATCCAAAAAAAATGTAAAAATAAAATTTTTTGTCACCCTAATGATAATGATGTAGGGGCGCAGGTTCCCTCAAGCCATCCAACGCAAATCAAGCAACTTTGAGGTTTGCTGGATTTCTCCTATTGGATAGAGAGATAGTCTTGTATGTCTCATAGTGCACAAGGCTGCCATTGTAAGGTATGCTGACTGTGCCTGTCTCATGGATAGGTTGTTGGTAGGGATGAGTGAACCCGAACTGTATAGTTGGGGTTCGTACCGAATTTTGGGGTGTCCGTGACACGGACCCGAACATTTTCGTAAAAGTTCGGGTTCGGTGTTCGGCGCTTTCTTGGCGCTTTTTGAAAGGCTGCAAAGCAACCAATCAACAAGCGTCATACTACTTGCCCCAAGAGGCCATCACAGCCTTGCCTACTATTGGCATGGCTGTGATTGGCCAGTGCAGCATGTGACCCAGCATCTATATAAGCTTGGGTCACGTAGCGCTGCACGTCACTCTGCTGATTCAAGCATAGGGAGAGGTTGCTGCTGCGACGTTAGGGCGAGATTAGGCAGATTAACTCCTCCAAAAGACTTCATTCTGTGATCGATCTGCAGCTGTGGATCATTGAAGTGCTAATATCGACTTGCTCACTTTTTTTAGGCTGCCCAGAGCGTTTTTAGATCACTTTTTTCTGGGGTGATCGGCGGCCATTTTGTGGCTTGTGGTGCGCCAGCACAAGCTACCACCAAGTGCTTTTAACCATCAATAGTGTGGTTATTTTTTGCTATATCCTACATCGCTGCAGGCTGAGCCTGTGTCACCGAAGTGCATTTAACCATCAACAGTCTGGTTATTTTTTGGCCATATACTACATCAGGTGCAGGCTGAGCCTGTGTCACCCAAGTGCATTTAACCATCAACAGTGTGGTTATTTTTTGGCCATATACTACATCAGGTGCAGGCTGAGCCTGTGTCACCCAAGTGCATTTAACCATGAACAGTGTGGTTAATTTTTGGCCATATACTACATCAGGTGCAGGCTGAGCCTGTGTCACCCAAGTGCATTTAACTATCAACAGTGTGGTTAATTTTTGGCCATATACTACATCAGGTGCAGGCTGAGCCTGTGTCACCCAAGTGCATTTAACCATCAATAGTGTGGTTATTTTTTGGCCATAAACTACATCAGGGGCAAGTTGAGCCTGTCACCCAGCGCCTAAAAAATAGACCTGACATTTCTATTCAAACAAATCTGTACTGTTTTAGCTGGTCAAGTTATTTGTAGTGACCGTAAAAGCACAGTTTTTGTTCTGGGTTGAAAAACTATTCCCAAATTTGCCATTCTCAAAATAACTAAGTAGTTTATGTTATATGAGGCCTACTTGAAATCTATCCCAAAAAGGATATCTTAGATTCAAGGTGCTGATAGTGTCATTCAGAAAAACTTAACACACACGCTACCGTGGAGATACAAGTCTAATTCTGTGATTAAACAAATACCTGTCACACAGCGCAAAAAAAAATAGGCCTCACATTTCTATTCAACCAAATCTGTACTGTTTGAGCTGGTCAAGTTATTTGTAGTGACCGTAAAAGCACAGTTTTTGTTCTGGGGTGAAAAACTATTCCCAAATTTGACATTCTCAAAATAAGTAGTTTATGCTATATGAGGCCTACTTGAAATCTATCCCAAAAAGGATATCTTAGATTCAAGGTGCTGATACTGTCATTCAGAAAAACTTAACACACACGCTACCGTACAGATACAAGTCTAATTCTGTGATTAAACGTATACCTGTCACACAGCGCAAAAAAAAATAGGCCTCACATTTCTATTCAACCAAATCTGTACTGTTTGAGCTGGTCAAATTATTTGTAGTGACCGTAAAAGCACAGTTTTTGTTCTGGGTTGAAAAACTATTCTCAAATTTGACATTCTCAAAATAACTAAGTAGTTTATTCTATATGAGGCCTACTTGAAATCTATCCCAAAAAGGATATCTTAGATTCAAGGTGCTGATATTGTCATTCAGAAAAACTTAACACACACGCTACCGTGCATATACAAGTCTAATTCTGTGATTAAACGTATACCTGTCACATAGCGCAAAAAAAAAATAGGCCTCATATTTCTATTCAACCAAATCTGTACTGTTTGAGCTGGTCAAGTTATTTGTAGTGACCGTAAAAGCACAGTTTTTGTTCTGGGGTGAAAAACTATTCCAAAATTTGACATTCTCAAAATAAGTCGTTTATGCTATATGAGGCCTACTTGAAATCTATCCCAAAAAGGATATCTTAGATTCAAGGTGCTGATAGTGTCATTCAGAAAAACTTAACACACACGCTACCGTGCAGATACAAGTCTAATTCTGTGATTAAACGTATACCTGTCACACAGCGCAAAAAAAAATAGGCCTCACATTTCTATTCAACCAAATCTGTACTGTTTGAGCTGGTCAAATGATTTGTAGTGACCGTAAAAGCACAGTTTTTGTTCTGGGGTGAAAAACTATTCCCAAATTTGCCATTCTCAAAATTGTGGTGAACGGGAACAATGAGGAAAACATCTAATAAGGGGCGCGTACGCGGACGTGGACATGGTCGTGGTGGTATTAGTGGACCCTCTGGTGCTGGGAGAAGACGTGGCCGTTCTGCCACAGCCACACGTCCTAGTGAACCAACTACCTCAGGTCTCAGTAGCCAGCAGAATTTACAGCGATATTTGGTGGGGCCCAATGCCGTTCTAAGGATGGTAAGGCCTGAGCAGGTACAGGCATTAGTCAATTGGGTGGCCGACAGTGAATCTAGCACGTTCACATTATCTCCCACCCAGTCTTCTGCAGAAAGCGCACAGATGGCGCATGAAAACCAAGCCCATCGGTCTGTCACATCACCCCCATGCATATCAGGGAAACTGTCTGAGCCTCAAGTTATGCAGCAGTCTCTTATGCTGTTTGAAGACTCTGCTGCCAGAATTTCCCAAGGGCATCCACCTAGCCCTTCCCCAGGGGTGGAAGAGATAGAATGCACTAACGCACAACCACTTATTTTTCATGATGATGAGGACATGGGAATACCACCTCAGCACGTCTCTGATGATGACGAAACACAGGTGCCAACTGCTGAGTCTTTCTGCAGTGTGCAGACTGAACAGGAGGTCAGGGATCAAGACTGGCTGGAAGATGATGCAGGGGACGATGAGGTCCTAGACCCCACATGGAATGAAGGTCATGCCACTGACTTTCACAGTTTGGAGGAAGAGGCAGTGGTGAGACCGAGCCAACAGCGTAGCAAAAGAGGGAGCAGTGGGCAAAATCAGAATACCCGCCGCCAAGAGACTCCGCATGCTACTGACCGCCGCCATCTGGGACCGAGCACCCCAAAGGCAGCTTCAAGGAGTTCCCTGGCATGGCACTTCTTCAAACAATGTGCTGACGACAAGTCCCGAGTGGTTTGCACGCTGTGCCATCAGAGCCTGAAGCGAGGCATTAACGTTCTGAACCTTAGCACAACCTGCATGACCAGGCACCTGCATGCAAAGCATGAACTGCAGTGGAGTAAACACCTTAAAAACAAGGAAGTCACTCAGGCTCCCCCTGCTACCTCTTCTACTGCTGCCGCCTCGGCCTCTTCTGCTGCTGCCGCCGCCTCGGCCTCTTCCTCCGCCTCTGGAGGAACGTTGGCACCTGCCGCCCAGCAAACATGGGATGTACCACCAACACCACCACCTGCGTCACCAAGCATCTCAACCATGTCACACGGCAGCGTTCAGCTCTCCATCTCACAAACATTTGAGAGACAGCGTAAATTCCCACCTAGCCACCCTCGATCCCTGGCCCTGAATGCCAGCATTTCTAAACTACTGGCCTATGAAATGCTGTCATTTAGGCTGGTGGACACAGACAGCTTCAAACAGCTCATGTCGCTTGCTGTCCCACAGTATGTTGTTCCCAGCCGCCACTACTTCTCCAAGAGAGCCGTGCCTTCCCTGCACAACCAAGTGTCCGATGAAATCAAGTGTGCACTGCGCAACGCCATCTGTGGCAAGGTCCACCTAACCACAGATACGTAGACCAGTAAGCACGGCCAGGGACGCTATATTTCCCTAACTGCACACTGGGTAAATGTAGTGGCGGCTGGGCCCCAGGCGGAGAGCTGTTTGGCGCACGTCCTTCTGCCGCCAAGGATCGCAGGGCAACATTCTTTGCCTCCTGTCTCCTTCTCCTCCTACTCAGATTCCTCCTCCTCTTCTTCCACCTGCTCATCCAGTCAGCCACACACCTTCACCACCAACTTCAGCACAGCCCGGGGAAAACGTCAGCAGGCCGTTCTGAAACTCATATGTTTGGGGGACAGGCCCCACACCGCACAGGAGTTGTGGCGGGGTATAGAACAACAGACCGACGAGTGGTTGCTGCCGGTGAGCCTCAAGCCCGGCCTGGTGGTGTGCGATAATGGGCGAAATCTCGTTGCAGCTCTGGGACTAGCCGGTTTGACGCACATCCCTTGCCTGGCGCATGTGCTGAATTTGGTGGTGCAGAAGTTCATTCGCAACTACCCCGACATGTCAGAGCTGCTGCATAAAGTGCGAGCCGTCTGTTTGCGCTTCCGGCGTTCACACCCTGCTGCTGCACGCCTGTCTGCGCTACAGCGTAACTTCGGCCTTCCTGCTCACCGCCTCATATGCGATGTGCCCACCAGGTGAAACTCCACCTTGCACATGCTGGACAGACTGTGCGAGCAGCAGCAGGCCATAGTGGAGTTTCAGCTGCTGCACGCACGGGTCAGTCGCACTGCGGAACAGCACCACTTCACCACCAATGACTGGGCCTCCATGCGAGACCTGTGTGCCCTGTTGCGCTGTTTCGAGTACTCCACCAACATGGCCAGTGGCGATGACGCCGTTATCAGCGTTACAATACCACTTCTATGTCTCCTTGAGAAAACACTTAGGGCGATGATGGAAGAGGAGGTGGCCCAGGAGGAAGAGGAGGAAGAGGGGTCATTTTTAGCACTTTCAGGCCAGTCTCTTCGAAGTGACTCAGAGGGAGGTTTTTTGCAACACCAGAGGCCAGGTACAAATGTGGCCAGACAGGGCCCACTACTGGAGGACGAGGAGGACGAGGATGAGGAGGAGGTGGAGGAGGATGAAGCATGTTCACAGCGGGGTGGCACCCAAAGCAGCTCGGGCCCATCACTGGTGCGTGGCTGGGGGGAAACACAGGACGATGACGATACGCCTCCCACAGAGGACAGCTTTTCCTTACCTCTGGGCAGCCTGGCACACATGAGCGACTACATGCTGCAGTGCCTGCGCAACGACAGCAGAGTTGCCCACATTTTAACGTGTGCGGACTACTGGGTTGCCACCCTGCTGGATCCCCGGTACACAATGTGCCCACATTACTTCCTACACTGAAGCGTGATAGGAAGATGCGCGAGTACAAGCGCACGTTTGTAGACGCGCTACTGAGAGCATTCCCATATGTCACAGGGGAACCAGTGGAAGCCCAAGGCGAAGGCAGAGGAGGAGCAAGAGGTCGCCAACGCAGCTGTGTCACGGCCAGCTCCTCTGAGGGCAGGGTTAGCATGGCAGAGATGTGGAAAAGTTTTCTCAGCACGCCACAGCTAACTGCACCACCACCTGATACGGAATGTGTTAGCAGGAGGCAACATTTCACTAACATGGTGGAACAGTACCTGTGCACACCCCTCAACGTACTGACTGATGGTTCGCCCCATTCAACTTCTGGGTCTCCAAATCGTCCACGT